>NC_056743.1:1288327338-1288627338 GCF_019279795.1 Protopterus annectens | reverse complement strand
TCATTGAAATAAGCAGTAATCATAAATAGTATATGATCTTTTCCCTGAATGCTTAAAAAGGCAATGGCTATAAATAGATCCTCGCAAATGAAGCACTGCAGCATGAATATAGTATTAAATGAAAACAAAATAATTTTATGGATGCAGCAACAGCTCTTTTATCACCTGAATGTACTGAACACTAGACAGCACCAGAATTGCAGGATGTTTGCAAATGGAATACCAAGTGTCACTACTGCCGCAGAACTGAGTGGAGGCCTAGTGAGTTAAATGTTCCTAGATGTTTATGCATGGAATTTAAAGCCTACAAAATGAGAAGTAGTAGAAGAATAACAGTACAGCCACAACGCCAGAAAACAAAGTACAACTCTGAAGATTAGGGAGGCTGGATGATGAAAGGTAATTTCACTGCTAATGCTGCAGTGGTGACGCACTTTCTGATGTCAGGGTTCTGACATCTGCAGCATTTAGTCAAGTGTAGGATGTGGGTGGGAGAACAACCAACAATAAGGTCTGAGGAAGCAACTTTCTGCCAATGCTCAGCCAATAATGGCAAAACCAGTTTCCAATAATAAAATGAATATCTCAGAGTTAGCAGTGCTCACTGGCAAGATCTCTCACCTCACCAGATCCAGGATCTGGGGTTCACTTCTACTTCTGGTCACTGCTCTTTTGTGAAGTTGAAATGTTCTTCTGGAGCTGTTCTGTGTCTTCCATATCATTGCTACTTAAAATCACATCCCTCTTAGAGTGAAAACAATGATTGTTTGAGGTTGTCATGTGCTACTTTTGGGGACTTTCCTCCTTTCCCCAGCAAGCGCAACTGTAGAGTTGGTATTTATAAATTCAGGAGGTATAAGGCTTCTGCCACTTTAAAAGTTTTTTGATCTGTGCTATTGGCCCACTTTGAATGGCACACACACATTTGATCTATCATGACATCCTGTGGTGTTTTCCAAGAGATCACATTTCAAGGTCTCATAGTGGAAGTATATTCTTATATCTCTGTTTCTGATCAACCAAATAAAAGTTCTACACTCAGATAAAGCTGGAAAAGCTAAAACTAACTGTAAAAACAAATAAAAAGTATTCTGGCACCACATCAAATCAGTATAAAAAAGGTTTTAATGAAGCAACACAAGTATACACTTACACAATGGCTTCTTCTAGCAAAATGACCATAATTAGCAAAGAACAGTCTTGAAATACTTAAAACAATCAGCAAAAAATATGTGACCTTATACACTTTAATCAAGATTTAAAGAGACATTTATCGAATTTATTTCTTAAATCTCTTTAACCGGTTTATCGATAAACTTTCATTAAGTCCTAGGAGAGAAGGAGGAAGAGGGATATTATGATATGCATAAGCACATTGGTGATGTATTACCTCAGAGGAGGACCAGATATCTGCTGAATGTAGTATTGTGGACTTTCCCTTAGCGTCAGCGTTAGACCCTTTAGATTTCCTGGCACTGGAGAAAAGAAAAATGACCAACAATTGAGTCCAGAGGTGAAGGAGGCAGTTGGAGCACAGACCACAAACCAGGCATCACACAAGGAAGTGAACAGTACTGTTTTTAATTTATCTAAGTACAGGTTATCCAAACACAAACTTGTACTCTTAAACAGAGGTTTGACTTTTATACTGGCTAGCTCGTCGGACATTTTAATGGAGTTTAGGCTGTTTACCAGAACTTTAAATCTTAAAATGTTATTTGGGCAGAAAGCATCACAAGCTACTGTATGTAATAAGAGAACCAGTACCTTTGTGCTGGTAAGCAACCCTTTAATAGCCTATGAGAGAGCTGTAGAAAATTAGATATATTGTCAGGTAATGGGGTTGTCATAAACAGAAGTTTTATAATTTATCTGTAGAACAACAAGCAGCAATTAAATCTTTAATTTTGAACACTGACATTGTTATCAAAGCTGCAGACAAAGGTGGAGGTGTTATTTTAGAAGCTGAATATTATAACTTCAAAAGCAACAAATTCTAAATACAGATGATTATTTATCTATAGATAGAAGTCAATATTATAATTAGAAATATGAATACTACCATCTATGACATGCACTTGAATGGGAAGATATCATTACATACTTTAGATTATATGCATGTACCAACACCAGAAATACCCATACTATATGGGATACCTAAAATACAATGATGATCACAATTAAAGCTGAAGCTTGATTCCTCCTAAGCCAAACTGAACTGACTGATTCGCCTCTTCCCAGCACATAAAGCCCGGAAGAGAGCGACAAACCAATCAGCAGCATTTAGGCTTTAGTTTAGCAGGCACGCTCATGACGTGCCTGCGGACATCGCAGTCCGAGCCCCTTCCAAGTCTATGGTTTGGAACCGCTGTCAAGATAGACTTCTGGGCATCACAATGATGCCTTATATGCTCCTCCGGGCTGCAAAGAAAAAAAAAAAAAAAAAAAAAAAAAGCTGTTTACAACGCTGGTGGCAGGTGCGAATGCATAAGATACTGAGTCACGGACTCGAAATTTAAACTA
Source organism: Protopterus annectens (assembly GCF_019279795.1). Classification (NCBI taxonomy): domain Eukaryota; kingdom Metazoa; phylum Chordata; order Ceratodontiformes; family Protopteridae; genus Protopterus; species Protopterus annectens. The sequence goes on along the minus strand of NC_056743.1, from coordinate 1,288,624,815 downwards.
AAAAAAAAAGATTTCTTTTTTTTTTTTACATTAAATTAAAAAATAAAAACAAGACCAAAACAACTGAGGGGGCTGCAGACCGGCAGTCCGATGCCACGAGCCGCCCCTGGTAATCAACCATATCTTATCCCAATCCAACCCTGCATACTTAGTAATACTTCGATTAAATGCTTCTAACCCCTCACTTTTGGGGATGCAGGAGAAAAGGTCTATGACATCAATAGTTACGTATAACAAATCTTTTTTATATAAATGTGTAGGAAAATAAGCTAAAAAATACCAAGAATCCTTGGCAAGATGAAATACCTTTTCGTACACATGTTTCAAAGTATGGTCAATGACCACACCCAAAGGGAATGTTTTAGATCTGCTGCCAGAAACAATTGGTCTAAAAGGCAGGTCAGACACATTCTTATGAACTTTGGGGATGCCAACTAGCTTGGCTACCACAGGAAATTCAACTTTGACAAAAGTGTAAGTATCCAAACTAATTTGCCTGTCTATAAGAAAGTCCTTGAGGTGACAATCAATTTTTCTATAGGCTATATTAAGTTCATTAACAGATATGATCTCATAACTGTCAGTAGAATGTAAAATATCATGGAGTTTATGTAAGTTGATCAAAAAAACTAAACCCCCACCCTTGTCAGGTTTCTTCACCCTTATTGATCTGTTCTTCCTCAACATTTGTAGGGTGTCCTGTTCTTCTCTAGATAAATTATGTTCCATTCTCCTAAGCTTATTTTTGTTGTTAAGCTCATAAATCTGCTTAACAATACATTTTTCAAATAAACCAATCGTTGGATGGCATGGGGGTATAAAGGTACTTTTCTTTTTCAGAATTTTACAGTCATTATTAGAGCCAGTAACATTATTAATGGGATTATTAAACATTACTGCCAAGTTTAGTTTCCTAATATACAGTTTAACTTGACAAATATTATCAACCACATCAAATTTAGTAGGTGGTATGTATTTCAAGCCCTTAGAAAGTAAATTAAAATAAGACATATCGAGCTCAACATCTGTATAGTTAAAAATGTTAAAGCTCTTGTAACTATAAGTGACACCATCTGTGGAAGAAATCTCACAGTACTTTGTGGTGTTATGTACGTCATGTTTAGTAGCAGTTTGCTGTGTAGTCTGCAAATCTACATTAGTAACTAACTCTAGGTTCATATTATTTATATTGGCTATTGTTGGTGATGTGGTTTCTTCCAATCCCCCATTTCCAGTCCCTTCTTTTGTCTTGACCTCTGTCCTTGAAAAAATAGGAATTACTTTGAGCCTGAGAATTATAATCATAATCTGAGGGGACCTGCTGTCGATTAGAAAATTGTCGACAGCTTTAAACTGTCCTTCTTTCCACCCATATATAGCCCCTCTCTCATACTGCTGAATATCCCTAGTAAGTTTAGAATTTTCCTTTCTAGAGATTTTTATATTTAAATCTGCTGTAACAAATTGTTTATTATATAACCTTTCCCATTGTTCAAATAATAAATCACCTAAAATGTTTTCATTCAGTTTTTTTGTTTCATCCATTAGTCTAACTAATTTCTCATCATTACATTTAATTAACAGCTTCATGAACTCAATGCCACATTTGTCAAAAAACAAGTTAAATTCTTTTTTTGTATTGTCATTCACATCTATGCCCATAGGAAATTTAAAAAATCTCAAACCTTTAGGAATGACATTAATGTTCAAACACTTAGATAAATAAGCATTTTCTAACTTCAATGTATTAATATTATTCAGTTTTTACCAAATAAATAAATAATGTCTTTAAGTGAACCATTAGAAATAACAGGATCTTTACTTTTTCCACTAAAAGCATCATTATCTAAAAACAATTAGTATTCATAAACATTTTAAATTTGTCAATTTTGTTAGAAGTTGAGTCAGTTTTTGAAAACAGTTCAGTACCTTTTCTTGCAGGTTCACTGCCTGCTTGTGCATAAGTTTTATTTGGTAACTTCCTCTTAGGGATGGCCCTGTCCGCTTACCATCTTCCTGTACATCCACTAAAGAGAAGTCAAATGTGTAGTCAAAAAAACAATTCTACTACTGTTGTTTAATTCAACACTATTTTAAGTTCATTATGTCCTTGCTCCAAAGGTAAATCAATACAGTTAGAGAGTGTACGACCCACTCCCTGTCCATTAGGAATGCAAGTGGAGTTAAATGATAAAGGTGAGGAAACAAGGTTCTCTCCCACTACAGTACCTGAAACATTAGTTTTGTCTGCTCGAGCGTTTGAAGATGAAATCTCAGGAACTGCAGACACTAATTTGGCTTCCTGCTGCTGCCCAATGAAGTTTAAAAGCAAAGCAGTAAGCTTGCTCACTTCTGCTTTCAAGTCCCACACTTCTGTTTGTAGTTGCTGTAAAGAAGTCATCTCAGTATTATTGGGTGTGGCACATCCAGCTTCTCCATCAGCTTCCATAGTAAAACACAACAAGATAATCCAAGCGTTATAAGTACACATAAAACAAGCAAAAAGGCGTACGCTGATACCACACTATGTAGCTTGAGAAACCGAAAACAATGAAGCAAACTCGTGCAAACCAGCAGGACTAAATAAAACACTTTTAATAACAGTTGAGCGCTTTCACCTGTTACAATACACACAGGCTTCTCAGAACAAAGATCCATATCCATGAAGCCAGTAACGGAGACAGTAGGAAAGTTCATGTCCATGGCAACAGACCATTTTTTATTGATTAGACTATTGGAGTGAGAATATCAGTCACTGTCAGGAGTATCTGGTTTGTAACTACGTCAACAGTGCTTGTCACTGCAAACTAGTTGCCTTGTGTGCAACTAGATATTGGAGAAATTTCAATTGTGCTTTTACAAGAAAAATGTCACTCAAGGTGCCTGAGTCTTTACAGAGAACTGCCAAACACTTGAGGGGAAACTAATACATAGACCCTGAAAATGTAAGGATGAAGTATTTAGGCAGATATTCTGATGTTAGAAACAAATCAAGCAGTACCTACTGAAAACAAAGAATTAGCTTGTCAAGAATGATGAAAAGAGGGGAGTCGCATGAATGGTTACTGCCTGCCTACTACTAATGCTGGTCTCACCACAGCTTCACTCTGTTGGAATACAATACTCCTTTACTTCTTCTTACCAGAAGCAAAATGTTAGCACCAACCCCAAGAAAAGAAGCAGGCCACAGCCTGTTTGGTGATCCACAGTCATCCCAGATGATGTAAGGGTCTGTATGCTTGTAGAATTTTTCTGGTAGATGCTTCGAATAGCAACCAGACCAATCAGGTATGTTAAGCACAGTCACTCACTTTCCAACCAGAAAGAATCAGGAATCAATCCACTCTGCTCCTACTCTCACCAAGATAAAAATAGAAGCCCAGATTCCAAGCCATCACGTATAAAGCAGTTATTAGGCTTTCTAGTGATCAGCAGTCTCCAGGAAATAATGTCACTGTTCTCCTTCTCTCACTAGGAGAAAACAAAAGCACTAATCCCAAGATGACTACTGAGAGGCAGAATGTGGGCTCTCCAATAACTGGTGATCTTGGAATAGATATTTAAAGGTAAGATGGAAAAAATGGTTTAACCTGAACACTGCAGTGTGCACTAAGCAGTTAGATATGAAAGTGGCTAACTTAAGTTTTACCTGTCTAAAAGGTTAGGTTTTAGTGGAAAGCCACTATCTTTAAAAGAGCAAGATAGACTGAAAGGGGTGGGCACTTTTGTATTCTGGTACTATGGAATACAGTAGGATGGCCAATAAATTTAAATAGTTGAAAGGAAGTGATTTCACAAAATGATAATTTTGTACTTACTCACACCAGCCAGTAGAAGCAGAAAGGAAACAAGATATATGGTCAAATTAACATAAGGGGTAGGCAACCAGAAAGGCAGTGGTGTTTGGGAGGGTGAGAAGAATTTCTGTCTGACTCACAAGAAACAGAGCTGTGGTCTCTTTTCAAGTTTTAATATGCAGTTAAAAGCAGAATACAAGAAATAAAAAAGCAAACGAACCTTTCCCTCACAGCAAACTGTAGCAGAGTCTGGGTGGGCCTTTCCAGTAAAGCCATTAGGTGTTCCTCTTTCTGACCCTCTGCTATGGGTTTTAAAGGCCAGTGCTGTGATTTGTAATGCTTGGAAATTGAGAAGCATGTGTAGCATAAAGGTCCTGAATTGTGCAGCACTATCTGGAAACCTTCAGTTGTGCACCTGGTTGGAACCATGAGCACATTTGGCTCATTTATACCTTGTAACATTCCATTGGTATTGAATGCATAGTTTGTTGTTTTTCTTACTCAGTCATGGCAAGTCATGAAGAAAGTCTGACAAAAAGCATAGTGTACGTTAAAGAGGAATATTAACTTTAGGGTTTGGATTCTGCTTACGAAAGATACAGAAACTACATCTGTGATACAAAATAACTAGGAGTTATACCTATAGTGCTTCTCACATGTCCTGCAGATCTGTGCCTAGATGTATGCCAAGGTATCTGCGTAGCTTATGACCTGAACTGAAAAGATGAGTTTGGATATTTTTGGCAACACTGCTGCCTCCTGCTTCACATAGAAAATCTCAGTTTTGGAGTTGTCTGGTATATATTCCATTAAATCTATGCAGGCTTTGTAGGGACTTCCCAGAACTAGACCTTCACCTGGTGGCTAATATTATTATTTGATATTTTTAGTATGTTTTTCATGCAGTAATGACAGTTATTTTTAAAAGATTTTATATTGTTGGTTTATATTTCTAATATTTTTTTACTTCCCATTTACTATAAATTACAAATTTTTGTATTACAAAATACATTATTGGATATCAATAAATGAAATATGGGATTTCATAGTATTCAAATGCATTTGTGTTTGGTGAGCCTTGAAGATCAGTAGTACTAAAGATCTAGTGATTTGTTCACAGTGTCTATGCAAGAATGGTTTTGAAAATTTAAATTTGATTGTACTCCTGGTATAAGGCCACTCATTTCTTGAACAGTATCCAATAAATGCTCCCAATTTTTCCTCTTGAACCACTGCTGCTGTACATTTTAAGTACAAACAGATTTCTTGTTTTATAATTAGCTGTAGCAGTGTCTTTCCTTGTTAATACTGCACTAACCTCCTTATTATGGAACTCTTGTTCCTTACATACATTCCACACACATTTCACTTCTAGCTCCATTATGGAAGATTACATATTTTGTTTCCTCCATTTTAGTGCTGTAAACAAGATGGCTCATTAACCTGAACAATTACATCATGTAACTTGGATCCTAAAATCCAAGGAGTCGGAGAAAACAAACTGCATAAGGCTGTAAATCACACACTGTACTGATATGCCCTTTAATAAGAGGGAGGTGTAGATTACAAACTGGAGGCCTGATCTGTTTAAAGAAAATCAAATACAGAAATAGACAGCCTTATGTGATCTGGAAATCTGCTTATTGATATGTGATCTCATACAGATGCCTTCATTACACTTGCCATGCAACACTTTAACAGCAACCACAAATGTTTCATGCCATAATTTCTATTAGGTTTGCCTACGTATAACATTAGGAAGCTAGAGGCGGTATAATTTATGAAACAACTGCACATAGTTCCTGCATAGCACCAGTTATGGTCCCTCGACTGGTCAGACAATGCTTTGCTTCCTGTAAACTACACTGAGGTCACCTCCAATACATCCTTTGCATTCCTTGCAGTTAAAGGTCTGCAACTGTTAAAAAAGTTCACATAGAGAGAAATGAAGCATTATTTAGAGCCATAAATGGATTCCAGCTTCAAATGTATACTCATTATTCATTAAAACCATAGTTCACCTACCCTTTTTACTTTTAAGAATACCTATAACCTCCCATTCTAGTTTCTTGTAACTGCAGTAGACACTTCCTTCTTGGATGAATCACATATGCATTGAATAAAATGTTCTGACCAATCCCATCACAGCATTTCATCGGTGCCCTAAGGCAAAAACACTTTGTAGTGCATTGTGTATATGGCACTGCTCAGAAACTGGATGAACTATTCCTAAGTTCTGAAACACATGTAGGATCATCTCCTACTTAGGTTCATTGGATCACAGGGAAAAAATAGCCAATAAGCCTGAAGACCATTACAAGCCTTATCAGTAATCCATATTTAAAAGTCCACTCCAATATCAAGGAGGGAAATGCAAGCTAGACCCAAGAGAATTTCAAGGAGTGCATCCAGGTATCTAGGTGTACCATGAAGGTGGTAAGGGTGCTACTCTGCATGACATGCAGTGGAAGTTTATTTCAGAGGTGGAGGATACATTGGGATATGAATCAATCATGCCAACAGGTCTTATTTATCTTTTGACAAAGGTTCAGCTCCTTTAACAGGGTATTTGTGGAACCAATAATTCTGTAAAGGAATGGGAAGCCAAAATTGGGTGTTTCAAGGGCAGGAAGGCCAGATACACATCCCCAGAGAGGAACCTGTAAGAGTCTAAGGACAAAGGGAGGGCTGACATTCTTTTCTGATGACTAAGATTTTTAAGGCCATTAATCTTTTTAGTTGGGAATCTCTGATGTCTCTCAAGAAGTTGAGAGATATGTTTAGACAAATATACGCCAAAATGGGCAATATATTCGATAAGGAGTCTGATGAGATATGAGTAAAGGAGAATGTTGACTTCTCTGGATCTAGAGGAGATAGATTCCTTTGCAAATCAGATAAGCTGGACAGAAGGTCTTCCAAACCACTGAAGAGACATAATGGTCAAAAGATAAGGAATTATCAACAAGAGTACTCAGGTTCCTTAAAAGTGACTGATTGGAGAAGAGTTTCACCTATGTTACATTATATGTAAATATTTTGTTTATCAAAATTAACTAAACTACTTTTTTCATAGGTTCATAGGTGTGTACTAGGCTAATTGCCCTGGGGCCTTTACAAGCTTACCCCATAGGATTACCCTGGCATTGTGCCACCTGACCTTAGCTACCATTGCCTCTGTTGAGTAAAGCCACTGGAGTGATCCCTGGGGTGAATTTTCTATTTTTCATCCACTCATCAAGATTTCTCTTGAAGAGGGCCAGTGAAGTCCTCTGTTTGACATGTATGGGAAGTCTATTCCAGAGCATGGGCAGTCTCTGGGTTATGAACCTGTCCCTCCAGCATGTTCTGTTGATTGTGATAATGAGGCTGAGGTCTCTGAAGCATGTGGTGTGGAGGGATTGGGATCTCCTTAGATGTAGCATTTCTAACAGAGCTGGGTCAGACATGGCTTTGTAAGTCAAGCAGAGATTGCCTCTAAGTAGGTGATATAAGACAAAGAATAGTTGGAGTTTTTTTAGTCTGTCCATAGAGGACAAATGTTTAAGGCCTAGGATCCTCTTTATGAGGTACTTTTGTGGCCTCTCCAGTTATTGCAGGTGTTTAGTGAGGTACATACCAAATGGGCATTGTATTCAATAATTGGCCTAATGAGGGAAGAGTAGAGGGAGACAATGACCTCTTTCTTCCTGGATGCAAAACCTTTAGTAATGAGGTGTGCCACATAGAAGAACTTTCTGACCACAGTGGCAATGTGGTGGTCAAAAGAGAGGTTGCTGTCAACCTGTGTTCCCAGAAGTCTTGTAACGCCTTCTGTGTTCAGTGGACCACCATCGATGTGGTAATTCATGGGAACTGTTTTTTCCCAATGGGGATAACGACACATTTTTTGGCATTGAGCTTAAGGCCATGGTTCTGACACCAGTCATTGGCACATCTCTCAACTTATTAGTGCAAGAAATCTGGAAAAAGCCTAACAAAATGGGAGGACAAAGGCCCAAAAATAGGGACAGATTTTAAATATTACTCTTATAAACTTAAAAAGTTGCTAGAGCTACAGTGTTTATTTTAACATACATTTTCTGAAGAATGTGAAATCTGAAACTCAATGTATGTCATTGTTTAGTGACTTCAGTCCACAGAACATCCCAGTGATTTGCCAGAAAACCACAAATGTTATTAGGAAGAGACCAAAAATATGAGCCAAAAATCTGGACACACTGCGAAAATCTGGAAAGTTGAGAGATATGGTCATTGGTCTTAGTGAGGTCTTTCTGTAGAATGTCAGCATCACTTGGAGAGTTAATAATAGCTCCCAACTTGCAATTGTCTGTGAACTTTGTCAGCCAGAGTCCCTTCATGTTGGTCTGGACTTCAGAGAAGTAGATACCAAACTGGAGAGGACCCAGGACCGAACCCTGTAGGACTCCACTCCTGACTAGGTGGCAGTCTGACTTGGAGTCAGCTAGTTTCCCATTGCGGGTTCTACCTGTGAGCCAGTTTTCAACTCACCTAGTGATATAGGGGTTGATGCCTAGCTTAGTGAGTTTTTCTATGATTCCCGAGTGAGCAATGGTATCAAAGGCCTTGGCCAGATCAAAGTAGGCTGTATGAACCACCTTGCCTTCATCCACAGCTCTGGTGACTGACTCAAAGAAGTTGTCCAAGTTGAGCAGGCATGATCTACCTTTCACAAAACCAGACTGTGTGAGATCCAGAGTTTGGAGATTCCCTATATCCTTGTTTATTAGGTCCATGATGATGTGTTCCATAGCCTTGCATATCAGACTTGTCAGGCTAATGGGATGATAGTTCCCAGGGTCTGTAGTCACTCCTCATTGTGGAGAGGGATGACTGTAGCAGTGCGCCATTTGGTAGGACAAAGCCTGAGATGAGGCTGTGATTGAACAGGGCACGGGTCTATATCATAACATCAAAGTTCTCTAACATCGAATGTTATTATATCGAACCCTAAACACCGAAGTGTGAAAACATCAAACAGTCAGAATAGCAAATTTTTTTCCCAGTGAAAAAATTCGCTATTCCGAGAAACATACACACACAAAAACAGCCATCCACACACATACACTTAAAATCCTACACCTAAACTAAACTTTATATACAGTACTAGCTATCCACTTACCTTAACCCAACCCTAACCCTAAGGTCCGTCACTATCGCATACTCACCTCACCCGCACCCTAACCCTAACTCACCTAACCCGCCCCCTAACCTACACACAATTGCACACTTACCTGAACCCGACCCGTAAAACTCCAAAATATTGAATGCTGAAAACAGCGGTTACACAGCGGCTCACCGAATTCTTTCCCTGGGAAAGAATTCGATGTCCTGCACCTTCGCTGTTTTCAGCGTTAGACATTATGGGTTCGATATTATAACATTCGATGTTAGAGAACTTCAGTATTATAATATAGACGCACAGGGCACACAGGTGAGGTGCCAGTTCACTCCATAGTTCAGCAGTAGTGCAGCAGTAATACTGGGTGCCTGGCAATCAGCTGGTATTGTGACTGATCCCTGGGGGGGGGGTACAGTTGGCACTGAGTCTGTTGGCAAGTATTTTGGCAATATCTGTTGGCTCAGTATAAGAGGTACCATTGTGCAGTAGCTTAGTGCAAATATGGGTATTGCCATGGAGATTCTTTACATAACTATAGATGGCCTTGTGGTTGTCTTTACTATCTGCTACAATTCTGTTTTCATAGCTAGCTTTAGAGGATTTGATGAGGGATCTCAACTTTTTGTTGAGGCTGATAAAGGAGTTTTTCCAGTCTTGGGACTTCACCTTATTCCGCATCAGTTTTCTCCTTCTGTTGTAGAGTTTGTTTATGGCAGGGGACCACCAGATTGGCTTCCTTTTTTTAAAGGAGAGGGGGGGTGAGGGTGGGAGGGATGTGGATTTCCAAGGCGATTAGTTTGTGGTCAGATCTAACCAGGGATGAGTTGACTAATGGTATTTGAGCAATGGTCGCCCATGTTAGTAATGACCAGGTCAAGGATGTTGCTACCTCTAGCGGGTGTAAGAACGAGCTGGTCCAGGACATTGGAATTAATGAATTCTAGGAAAGTTTGGGCAAGTATATTGGTACATGATTAGTTTTCCCAGTTAATGGAGGGGCAGTTGAAGTCGCTCGGTATGAGAGTGTTAGGTTGGACCCTAATATTCTCCAGGGTGCTTAGGAACGTGGAGTGTGAGTCTTGGAACATGGTTAGGGACCTATAAAAGGCTATGACCTTAATCACTATCTTACCCAGTGTTAGCTGCACCTGAAGTATCTCAGATGCATTATGTTGGGCTACTAGTTTGGAGGTGTGCGCATCCTTTACGAATATGGAAACACCACTGCTTTTGGAGCTTTGGTCCAAGTTCTGGGGCCGAAAGGTGTGGAATGAGTTATAGCCTAGTAGTGCAGGGGTGCTTTCTGCTGCCTTGAACCAGGTCTCTGTTATGACACAAATATCGATGTTCTCCACTTTAAAGAGTGCTTTGAGCGAGTGCATTTTGATATTTAGACTTCTAATGTTGAGCACCATAACCGTCAGATTGTATTTGTTTGTAGCTGTTACGGTGGAAATTTGGTCTTTGGAAAACCACCTAAAAAGGCACTATAGAGGTGGCAAGAGCATTGGCTAGTATCCAGAAGCCCAGGGGTGACAGATGCAGGCCATCTCTGGCAAAGCATTGAGGTCTGTCAGTCATGACATCCCAGGCAGACAGATACTGGATCCCCTTAGAATGACACCAGAAACTTAGCCAATTGTTGAAATCAATCATTTTCTACTTGTACTATGGTATCATTCTGGGTGATGGTAGGATGCTGCTCAGGGCTAGGGTCATACCCGCCTGGGCTACATAATCCGAGAGCTCCTCCTTGTCTCTTTTCATGTAGTCTGGGGAGATAAGTCTCAGGTCATTCACACCCACATGTACAATGACCGAGTCATTTTTGTACCTGTTGTTGAGGGAGCTGAGTGGATGCGTTATGTGATGGATCCTAGTGCCTGACAGGCAGCTGACTGTTACTTTCTCCATATTCAAGCTAGTGAGTGGGACATCAGTGTGTCTCACTATCGAGTCACCTATAACTAGTGTGTTGGGCATGCTGTTTTGCCTTAGGGGCTTTGGTTGAGGGGCACGCTGTTTAGGAGAGTTATGTGTCTTGTGATTAGTGTTGTGTTGTAGTGGTCGAGTGTGTTTCTGGCTTGGAAGTCTCTGCTGTTTGGGTAGATTTTTATTGAGTGCCTCCGCGAATGTGGGTGTGCGGTATGTGTTTTTATGTGAAGCAGTGCTGGTGTGTGCTTTGGAGGGCTATGTGTTCCATGTGGTGTGGTGCAAGTGTTGACCTTCTCCTTTTGACCAGCTATTCCGTTATTGGCTGGAGAGTGCGTGGCTTCCAATTTAGATATATAAGTGCATCTCTTGCAAATTCGAGTGTTAGTAGGTAAGAGGAGTGGGTTGTCAGTGTACATGAGGCAGTTGCTACATTGCCTCAGAATGCCCACATTCACCAGATTAATAGGAGAATGCACAGGGAACTGACCTTTAGATATGCCTGGAGGGGTGGGCATTAATAATAAGTACAGGAGTGGTTTCTTTGTAGAATGTTTAGTGCTGGTAGCACTTTTGTGCGCTACAATAATTGCTACAAGAAGTCTGGTAAAGTGCTAGACTAATAAGCTAGTAAAAGTGCAGGAGAGGCGAGAACTAGTAGATCTAAGAGAAAAATTGAAGAGCAGACTTTGGCATGGCTCAGAAGCTTACAAACAGTTCTGGATACAGCAAATATGTATCTGGACTAGACTAGTTACAGGAAAGGCAGGAAACAAGCTTAGAATTTAGTATTTTTTTTTATTTAATTTGATACCATTATCCTTGCACAAACTGCTTACATAGTCTAATCCATGATGTATTAATTGTGAACCAGCAGAAGATTAACTAACAACATCCAGTTTATAGCTGTCTGCAAACATTAGTAACCATAGGCCAAAAATCTTGACTTGGAAGAGATTGCAAACAGGGGAGGGCCCAACACTGATCCCTGTGATAAAGGAATGGTAACTTTTTTTTAGTATCATCTTTAGAAATGAATGGGTCTATCTAAGTTTAAGTTGTAGTAAAACATCAAGATGGCAGAGCTCAGTCCAAGCAAACACTATTCAGATTTATGACAGATGATCTTGCTATTTATATGTGCTAGTTTAAAGCTATTTTTTTATATGTTTTTGTTAACCTATGTATGACTGGTCCCAATTCCCCATTACCTCACCTAGTTGCAGTTCATTTATCAACTCATTCCTGCAGTGGGAGTGAGAGCTTGACTCATTCTTTTAGTCCATGTGACAGCCCTATGGTTCTGACCAGGAACATAACCCATAGTAGTTCATCTGTTACCCCAGGAGAGAAAGTTAGGTCTTAGGGGGCAAATTATTCTGCAAGTTGTATTGACCCCCCCAACCTACACCCTCCCCTGGCAAAGGCTGCTGGGTTGTATATATGCTTCTATGAAATATTTCACATTCTTCCATATATGAATGCACACCTCGTGGATATGTGCATTGTGGAGCTGCACCAACTCCAACAACTGTTACTGATGTTCCAGTTAAATCCCTGTCTTTCCCAGGACCGTAGGGGGTCAAGCTGCCCCTCTACACCCAGGATGAGTAAGTCAGCATCAGCTCTTCATTCCCACCCTCCTGGCCCTTCTACTGCCTGAACCACTAAGTGAACTCAAGTGTTTCTGGTTTGTAGTTAGGGCTTCATCCTGCTATACTTCAGGATCAGGATAGTTTTAGACAATTTCTGATAGTATACTTTGGGTTACTAACATCAGTTAGAAAATTTATTTGGAAAGCATGATCCTTAATTTAGAGTGAATAGCATTCCATGTTAACTGCAGTGCAGAGAGATGAAGCTGTGTTCTGAAATAAGAGACAAAGAAAGCTGAGAATTTCAGGATCGGTCATTATCTTTTCACCCCATGGGTAGGTGCCCCATTGCCAAGTTGACATTTAAGCAGTATCCTGAATCCCACGCTGTTAGAATTAATGTAATAGAGTACTACTTCATGTGAGCAACAAATAAAGGAAACAGAGAGAGAATGTCACAAGGGTCATATACATTGTTGGGAATGCTGTAGAAGAGTGGCTAGGCATGGTGCATCTGGTACTAAAATACCCTTGTTAGTAATGAACGGCTAAAGTTCAAAGATATGGTAGTAAAGTACTGTGTCAGCAACAAATGGCAAAGGTTCAAAAATGTGGCACTAAATTACTATTCCAGTAATGAATAGCTGAGGTTTAAACATATGGTACTAAAGTACTCTGCCAGCAATGAATATCTAAGGTTCAAAATGTGGTATTAAAGTACTCTGGCAGTAATGAATGGCTAAGGTTTAAAAATGTGGTACTGAAGTACTCAGCCAGTAATGAATGCTTAAGGTTCAAACTGATACTTTGGGCAACCCAACATGGTATAGTCAGCTTAGACAGCAGGGTATCTAGTAACTTTGAATAAAAAAAATTATGAATGTAACTTAGTAGCCAGCAAAGTTTTACATAAGAGATTAAATGCAACCTTGGAAGTTAAGTACCGATGTGAGAATGCAGAATAATTGCATTAAAGGAGACACTGTACAGGCAAATGAATTACACCAGGAAAGCTGTATGCTTTTTCTTCAATAGCATTAAATAATGCACATATGCTATAGAATGAAATTCTTGCACTAAAGAATAACACAATGTAAAGAGTTGTACAGTGCTGTTAGAATATATACTGAAAAAGCTATGTTCTGTCAATGCAAGCACACAATAGGACATTGGACAATACCAATTATTCTCTTAACAATACAAGTGAGCACAGTATAAAGTATTAGATCAAGCAGTGTTGGCATTGTGAGGGAGCAGAGGTGGCCCTTAAATAGAAAGGCATTTATTAGGTATGCTACGGATTGTACTATCTTCATGACTAGCTACTCACCAGAATATGCAAAGACTCAGGTGGCATCTTAAATAAAATGCCACTAATATAAACCCACAGCTGCCCTTCTTGCAACCTCTCAAGCGGCTGAAAGTCTATGCTTGCTGTATAACTCAAGCTGTTTCTGTGCTACATTGAACTTATAAAGGTAAAAACAATAAGCCCTGCTATGACAATGAAGAATATGTGTATGTGCGTTTACACACACACACACACACACACACACACACACACACACACACACACACACACACACACACACACACACACACACACACACACACACACTTATTTTGAGTAAGCAGAAAACACAGAAAGCAAAAACAGTCATTGAAATAAGCAGTAATCATAAATAGTATATGATCTTTTCCCTGAATGCTTAAAAAAGGCAATGCATAATACAAATAGATCCTGCAGCATGAACATAGTATTAAATGAAAACAAAATAATTTTATGGATGCAGCAACAGCTCTTTATCTGAATGTACTGAACACTAGACAGCACAGAATTGCAGGATGTTTGCAAATGGAATACAAGTGTCACTACTGCCGCAGAACTGAGTGAGGCCTAGTGGTTAAATGTTCCTAGATGGGTTATGCATGGAATTTAAAGCCTACAAAATGAGAAGTAGTAGAAGAATAACAGTACAGCCACAACGCCAGAAAACAAAGTACAACTTGAAGATTAGGAGGCTGGATGATGAAAGGTAATTTCATTGCTATGCTGCAGTGGTGACGACTTTCTGATGTCAGGGTTCTGACATCTGCAGCATTTAGTCAAGTGTAGGGATGTGGGTGGGAGAGACAACCAAGCAATAGGTCTGAGGAAGCAACTTTCTGCCACAGCTCAGCTTAATGGCAAACCAGCCCAATAATAAATGAATATCTCAGAGTTAGCAGTGCTCTGGCAAGATCTCTACCTCACAGATCCAGGATCTGGGGTTCACTTCTTACTTCTGGTCACTGTTTTGTGAAGTTGAAATGTTCTTCTGGAGCTGTTCTGTGTCTTTCCATATCATTGCTACTTAAAATCACATCCCCTCTTAGAGTGAAAACAATGATTGTTTGAGGTTGTCATGTGCTATTTTGGGGACTTTCCTCCTTTCCCCAGTGCGCAACTGTAGAGTTGGTATTTATAAATTCAGGAGGTATAAGGCTTCTGCCCTAAAAAAGTTTTTTTGATCTGTGCTATTGCTTTGAATGGCACACACACATTTTGATCTATCATGACATCCTAGGTGTTTTCCAAGAGATCACATTTCAAGGTCTCATAGTGGAAGTATATTCTTATATCTCTGTTTCTGATCAACCAAATAAAAGTTCTGCCACTCAGATAAAGCTGGAAAAGCTAAAACTAACTGTAAAAACAAATAAAAGAGTATTCTGGCACCACAATAACCAGTATAAAAAGGTTTTAATGAAGCAACACAAGTATACACTTACACAATGGCTTCTTCAGGCAAAATGACCATAATTAGCAAAGAACAGTCTTGAAATACTTAAAACAATCAGCAAAAAATATGTGACCTTTAGCTAATTAATCAAGATTTAAAGAGACATTTATCGAATTCTATTTCTTAAATCTCTTTAAACTGGTTTAATGATAAAACTTTCATTAAGTCCTAGAGAGAAGGAGGAAGAGGGATATTATGATATGCATAAGCACATTGGTGATGTATTACCACTGCCGCAGGAGGACCAGATATCTGCTGAATGTAGTATTGTGGACTTTGCCTTAGTGGCAGCGTTAGACCCTTTAGATTTCCTGGCACTGGAGAAAAGAAAAATGATCAACAATTGAGTCCAGAGGTGAAGGAGGCAGTTGGAGCACAGACCACAAACCAGGCATCACACAAGGAAGTGAACAGTACTGTTTTTAATTTATCTAAGTACAGGTTATCCAAACACAAACTTGTACTCTTAAACAGAGGTTTGACTTTTATACTGGCTAGCTCGTCGGACATCTAGGACATTTTAATGGAGTTTAGGCTGTTTACCAGAACTTTAAATCTTAAAATGTTATTTGGGCAGAAAGCATCACAAGCTACTGTATGTAATAAGAGAACCAGTACCTTTGTGCTGGTAAGCAACCCTTTAATAGCGGCCTATGAGAGAGCCGTAGAAAATTAGATATATTGTCAGGTAATGGGGTTGTCATAAACAGAATTTTTATAATTTATCTGTAGAACAACAAGCAGCAATTAAATCTTTAATTTTGAACACTGACATTGTTATCAAAGCTGCAGACAAAGGTGGAGGTGTTATTTTAGAAGCTGAATATTATAACTTCAAAAAGCAACAAATTCTAAATACAGATGATTATTTATCTATAGATAGAAGGGAAGTCAATATTATAATTAGAAATATGAATACTACCATCTATGACATGCACTTGAATGGGAAGATATCATTACATACTTTAGATTATATGCATGTACCAACACCAGAAATACCCATACTATATGGGATACCTAAAATACACAAGTCATTGGTTGATCCACCACTCAGGCCCATAGTTTCCACTAGGGGTTGGGTAACTTACCCCGTTTCTAAACATTTTGAATATAAACTTAAGTCTGTTCTGAGCCTATCTACTACCATAATTAAGGAAACTACTTATTTTTTTACAACAACTTTATATGTTGGCAAACAGTAATAGTATTATTGACTGTTATTTTATTACTTCAGATGTAGATGCACTTTTTACTTCTATACCAAACAAAGCAGGTATAGAATATGTCTGAGACTTTATAACTCAACATTCTGTGTACTCAGTACTGAAACCAGTGTGATATGTACTCTATTGGAAGCTGTATTATGCAACAATGTACTTTTATTTCATGACAAATCTTACAAACAATCAAAAGGAGTGGCAATGGGCACTCCCATGACAAATAGTTATACAAATATTGTCATGAATAAATGGGAACTAGAGTTTGTACTATCACCATGTAATAAATATTATAAGGTGTTATTCTTTAAATGTTTTGTAGACAATTTGTTTGTTATTTGGAGAGGTTCACTGCTGTTATTTGAAGAATTTCTCATACTTCCACTGATTTCTTAAAATTTAAAAGTACAGTGCACTTTTCTCAAATTGATTTTTTGGATATAAGGTTGCTTAAGGGACATACGGGCACTATAGAAACTATCCTATTTAAAAAAAGAGGTTAAAAAGAATACATATCTTCACAAAAACAGTATGCACCCTCCACATATATTCACGAATATAGTGAAGAATCAGTTGACATGCACAGCGAGATTAAATGCAATGGATGCAGTTATAAACACAAAGATGGATGATATGATTAAGAATTTTGTATACAGAGGCTATAATGAAAAGAAAGTTATTACCAGAGAGAGAGAAATACAAAGTTAAAGGAATGATTTAGCAAGACCAATATTTTCAGAAAGGGCTGATATGTTAGATGGTGCTAGTGTAAATGATAAGAAAAACAGCAACTCAAAATTAAGTTGTGTAATAACTTTTGACAGCTATACTCATAAAGTAAAATAAGTTATTGAGAAATATTGGTTTATGATACAACTCATACCATGCTTTAAGGACATAACAGTAGAACAACTTTCCTTTTCATATAAAAGATTGAGTAATTCGAAAAACTGTTTGTGTTACAAACAGCAAGAAAGATTTATAAATAAAGTTGATAGTTTTTAGCTTGGAACTTAGAAATGTAATGGATGCCAATATTGTAAATATATTTATACAGATGAGTATATTACCTCTCGTTAAGAAACAGAATTTTTTTATTAGATGCTATGGCACCTGTGAGACTAAGAATATAGTTTACATGGCCCTATGCCAACAATATGATGCCTTTTACATAGGCAAAACAAACAGGAGACTTAAGGAACATATCTGTGATCATTTATCAGAAATACATAGAAAGGTAGACCCAAATACATTGTTCAAACATATAAAAGATAAAAATGATACTCATCATTTTAAGTTTCTTATTCTGCAAGTTATTATTGAAAATATTAGAGGAGGAGATTTGAAAAATGAAACTGAAAAACAGGAAAATAAATGGATAGTGCATTACAGGACACAAGCATTTCCAGATCTTAATGAAGTTTTACTATTAAACACATTTTAAACGATTTAAGAAATAGAATTAGATGAATGTCTCTTTAAATGTTGATTAGTTAGTTAAACGTCACATATTTTTTGACTGATTGTTTTAAGTATTTAAGGACTGTTCTTTGCTTATTGTGGTCATTTTGTCTGAAGAAGCCACTGTGATGAAAGTGTATTGAAAGTGCTTTGTTTTATAAAAAGCTTTTTATACTGGTTATTATGGTGCTGAAATTATTTTTATTTGTTTTGTTTTTGCATATATCTGTCTCTGCCCCCCTCTCCCTTTCTCTCTCTCTCTCTATATATATATATATATATATATACATACATACACGCACACACATACACACACACAAACACACACACACACACACACATATATATATATATATATATATATATATATATATATATATATATATATATATATATATATATATATATATATATTCTGTAATACTGCTGTTTTATATGTGAGTTTTCCCCCATGCATGCCAGCCTTTTAGTTCTCCCAGTTCTACATGGCCTATTTATTTGCTGTCCATGTAATTTCACATGGGATCAGGATGAGAATAGTCAGAAGAGGGATCATCACTGAGTCAGCCATGAGGTTACTCTATGCCCTTGCTGACATTCTGGCCATGAAAGTATTCTATATATCCTTCCCTGCCTCTGGGCCAGGGCCATGTGATCAGCATCACCATGGTGATCCGCAATGCCTTCCCCATGTGAGTATATATCTCTACAGACTTGCTTTAAAGGCTACCACCAAGCTGTGGTTTGGGGAGCTTACCACCCACCACCAGGCCATGCCTTTACATTGCCACTTGTACTCCAACCCTCTCCTTTCCCAGGATAGGCCTGCCTCTCCTTGTCTGTCACCTCCAGCAGATGCCAGAGCTAGTAACTGAACTTGGGTCATCTATGCTGTGGTTAGGGAGTATCCCTCTGTGCAAATGGAGCAAGCTTTTGTTGGTTTATGTGTGCATATCTGTCTACCTACCCATATATCTATGTATCTATCTATCTATCTATCTATCTATCTATCTATCTAGCTATCTGTCTGTCTGTCTGTCTGTCTGTCTATCTATCTATCTATCTATCTATCTATCTATCTATCTATCTATCTATCTATCTATCTATCTATCTATCTGTCTATCACATTTACGCTTGCTTATTTGGCCTGACTACAACTAAAAAAAAAAAAAAAATTCAGTGACCAGCAAATTAAATAAAATAAATTTGAAATGCATGTCAAAACTTACCTCATGCTCATTTTCCTTACATTTCAGAACAAAACTAATTAAGTCTTTGTACCATATGATATCTTGTACCCAAGTCTTGGAAAATCACACAGCAAAAAACTGAATACCATGGTTCTGGATAACAAAATAAGGAGAAGATTGCTCACAGACTGGTATGGTATGGTACGGTATGATATATGATATGATATGACATGGTATGCTGTGATATGGTATGGTATGATGTGGTATGGTATGCTATAATATGATGTGGTATGGTTTGGTATGGCATAGAATGGTATGGTATGGTATGGTATGCTGCAAGTAGGTAAAGTGGTGTGGTGTCCCAGAAATCTAACATTCTTTTGGTATAATAAAGCTAATATTTGCCAGTCAAGCAAGGTATTACCACTAGGAGAAGCATAGTCAAATGATTAGAACGAAGCAAAAATCTTCAGGAATGACCAGTATGGTTACATTTCCTGAAAGTGCCTGGAGTCAGAACAGGCCAAAAAGACCAAGCCAAGCCAGAATGCAAGCCCCAGGAAAACAGTTACACTCCTTTTTGTAGTTCAAGAATTGCCATGTTAGATGCATCAAGAACTTACTCTTAAGTTATAGCACGTGAAACAAGATGTCAGTAAGTGGAAGAAGGAATATGTGACTTTCTTTGTGTTTCAAAGAGTGGATATCCAGTAGGACTTTTTGGGCAAAGAGTTTAATTCATTATTGCCTAAAGTAGATGATCCTAAAAACAGTGGTAAGCACTTTAGCTTATACATTTTTCAGATATCAGAGAATGCTGTGAGGAGTGATTTTGTTACATTTCATCAAAATCAGTTACTTAATGTGCTTCATAAATACTTTGGTGATTTCCGTATAGCAAGAGCGCACCAATCTTTAGAAGAAAAATGTTTGTTGTAAATGCTGGACCTTGCTCCTTGTTTTTGCTGTATAAGCAATAGGAGCAAATGTATTCATTTTTCATCAATTTATTTTATTTATTTCTGAAAACAAGTTAGTCATGGAGATCTATCTTTCATAATAGAACTAAAACTGCTTTTGTTCATGATTTATCAAAAGTGGCCATGGAGCAATGTGAAAAGATTGGTGGTTGTCCTACTTTGAAAGCCTCTATACATTAGCCCTACTGTCTATGTGTGCTAACTCCAAAGGGACAGACTTTTTTTAAGGATCCTTATTCTATTTGCAAAGAGGTCTTCTATAAAAATTTGGATAAAATGGATCTAGGTTGTAGTCTGAAATCCACTTGTGACTTGCCTACCCCTTCAACACCAGCTAAGCAACTAATAGTGAAGAAATTCATAACTCAGGATTCAAATCCATAAGTTTCCCATGATGCAAGGGGCTCATGAAGATGCCAAGTCTATCCTGTGTATTTTGAAACTATAATGCATTTGTCACCAGCTGCCTCAACACGTGACCCTCTGAGAAAATGCTTTTCAGAGAATAGCTAACTTATATGTCTTTGGCTCTGGTTATCATTTATGAGATTATAAATCAGGATTTATGCATATGTAGATCATCTAATTAGTGCTACATTGGCTGCTTATGTTTTTAGATTTTTTCCCCCCTTTTATTTCTTATTCTCTCCTTATTCTTCTTCCCTCTCCCCATTTTCTTTCCCAGCCTTTCCCTTTATTAACCAAATCTTTGCTATTCAAGAAACATTATTATGATGACTGGCTTAAGTCAAGTGCAGTAAAGCTCCTTATCTGGACAAAACATGATTAGTTGGGCTAAGATATTTCAGTGACATTTTTCTTGTTAACAAAATGTCTCATGGGACCTGTTTGCTCTGGCCTATGACATTGATATCCAACTCTGGAATAAAGCAATTTTAGATCATTCCTATCTTAGCAGGGATAGTTAATTGTACTGTGGCAATCTTCTCCCTCTGTTTATTTTGCCTGTTTTGGCTCCCCCACAGCTATCCTTCAGCTGGTCCCATTGCCTCTACCTGTTTACTGGGTCTATTGAATCTACTGAATCTCTCTGTCCTCCCCTTGACCTTGCACATTCACAGGGTCGCTGATATTGATAATAACCTAGCTAGTTCTAGGAGGAAACAGTACCAATGGTGACTGTGAGCACCAGTATACCAATTCACATGTTCATCCTCATGTCCTGCAGAGCTTGTGCCAGACAATGATGACTGTGCCTCTTGGAGAGACATACTTTTCTGGCTAGGCCTGTCAATGACAACTTGCCCTTTATTTGGACTCTGTGTACCTTGTATGGGTTCCACAAGTACAGAAACCACGTCCAGTGCCTGTCTAGGAGATAGTTTTTTTCACATTTCCTTTATCCAACACTGACAATGTGCTCTATGATCATGTTAGCCAAGTAAGAGGATTATGCACTTGAGGGCCCATTACACAAATCTTTCTGAATCACTAAATCTACACATCACTGCTAAAACCACAGTCATGTTAAGAAGCTTTAACTGTGTCAGACACCCACATAATTAGTGAAACATGAAGCAGTTATGATTGTGAGATATCAGACATTATTCTCTGGTATGAGACTGGCCGTATGCCCATGGTTTACAATGTCACTGTTTTTGGGAGGGTGCCCCAATTGTGCTCTAAAGAATCCAAACTATTCTTGTAATTACTGCACAGGAACCACCAAGAGTGCTTACTTGTGGACTTTTATAAGGGTTCCCAGTTTAAGATAGATACATGGCACTATCTCACTAGGCCTGTTACTCATACTATAGGCATAGCTCACTCTGGTGAGCAGTACAGACACCACTATAGTGATCTATGGAGTCAACATCAAGACCTTCTTAGCTAGTGGAAAGAAAAGGTCAGAGATAGGATGCCTGGTCACCTTTATTCATAGCTCAGGAGGCTATTGCAGAGAATAATCTCCTATTCTGGAGGATGATGCAGTGCTTTTCCAGGCACAGGGGTGATTATATCATTCAAATGGCATACTACAATGAAATTACGAAATTACTTCTGTACTATTTTTAAACTGCTTAACTTCTTGTATCACTGCCTGCATATCTGTAAAATGGACTGCATGAGCTGCTTCTGTTTCTGTTGTTAATGGCATGTATTTGGTTTAGACAGAATGGCACATTACACAGTCAGGTAACCTGTGATTTCACAAGCTCACTTTATACCTTTGCACATATGCCAGGGGTATAATAACAACTGCTAACTACACAACGTCAGTGAGGCATATACTGATATGCTGAAGCACTTTTTAGGAGTAGTAGCTGCAATGCACGTGACAGTTGTAGGCATCACAGGTAGCACAGCCTCCCAGTTTGTTCACACTACTTAACACCTAGCAGCATATCATTGAGTATGGGATAAGACACCTGTGTTTCTCACCTGAGATTTGCAAATATGTTTATGTGAAATTGTATGTACTTTCTACTGATTTTCATGTGATGTTTCCCAGCTCCCCCCCTTTGCTTCTGTCTTTTCTTTTTTTTATTTGTTTTTCTCTGTTTCTTATGTTCCTCTGCATTTCTGTTTAATGGCTACCATGGCAATGCCTGTGGTTATACCCCATCCCACCAGTCCCCAGTGAAACCCGATGGCTGGTAGATCTGCCACAGTGTAAGCTATGGTATCCTACCCATTGCCTTCCTAGTGGGAGCCTGATATTCCCTCATCCCCTGCCCTTGGTGAGGCTTCGCTGTCTGGGAGAACTGTTGTTCCCACCAGTGGATCTACTAGGGGTGATTTGTTTGTCACACATACGCAGCTGGCTGATGTAGTGGAGATAATGGTGGTTGGGCACATGGATGTTATCACTGGCCACATGGAAAGACTCTTCTTGCAACTAATAGAATTGCATTCCTGCTAAGCGCTGGCAACGCCACCTTAGCTGGGACCAGCTGTGAGAGAGCACAAAATGGTATCTAACCTCTCAATGGGGATGATATGAGCAGGGTGATTTGGAAACATACCCACCCTATGCCCCATCATGGTGTTATTCTCCATTTTGTGTCCTTGTGCCCCTACTCCCTATCCTCATGCAGTTAACGTTCATCCACCATCCCTTCCCCCACTGTCCCTTCTCTAAAAAGAGAAAATGGGCATCTGTCCCATAAAAAATACCCTTTCTTTCCCTCCCACATTATTTTCATTCCTTACCCCTTGTGTGCTACCTGCCATGTTCTTTTGCCTATTTCCTACTGTCCTAGACTCCAATTTCTACGCATCAAGTGATCAAAAAGTGTATTTAAACTATGCAGGGGCCCTTTAATGTTACACAGCTTTCTGTCCATCTCTGCAGGTCCTGCTCTAACTCCAGGTGGGATTATTAATTATTCTGCTATTTGGGCTTTTCACATTGCTAACTGATAATGAGTTTTGAGACACATTGTGCCCAGATGATAACAAGTAGTTGGCTCACTGCCATCTTGGGGTGAACATATTTCCGAATCGCAGGGTTTGTTTTTGTGTACAGCTGCTGTAATAGGTAATTTGCTAAAGTGGTGATAACCTCATTCAGCAGATCTTCACTAATACTAGCTAAAAACTATGGGACATCCATTGTATTAGTTATTTTTCCTTTATGTTCAACAATCAAACTGGTTATTGAAGCAAATTTGAAATGTTAAAGAACAAGATATACAGGACATATGGATTTAAATACAGCTGAAAGATGTTGAGTCGACTAAGTAATAGAATTTTGTAGGGTAATCTGAATGTAATAACTAGAAGCTATGTTTAAATAGGAAGTTAATAGCAGTAATCTTGTTATAGTATAGATAATTTCTTCAGAGTATAGGCTCGATCCCAAAACACTTGCACTCAGTGTAAGTAGTAACTTTTGGAATCTGGCCACTGGTGCAAGCCTGTTTATAGACTGGCCTTACACTGAGGTAAGTCACTTATATTGAGAGCAAGTTTTTCAGAATCAGGGCAGACTTATATTGAGAGCAACTCTTTACAAATCTGGCCGTAAGATTTGATGTAAAAGTTTAATTTGTTATTTCTGAGGTAATGTATACAACTGCACATAATTTGCCATAAAAAATAATATGATATATTCCTAAAAATAGGGGAAGAAAGCTAAGGAACATTCCTGTAATTTCTTTAAAGTACAGAATCAGATAAACGTGTTAAGGAGATTTACTGTATCTGACAATTAATCTAAAGCTATAGCAATATATTTCTCTGTGAGTGTGTACATGTTATTCTTTTTTTCAGGCAACAAATAGCAGAATATTCATAGCAAAATAACATTATTTTACTGTGCATTATTTTAATGCTTCCTTTAAGGACCCTACAAAAATACTGCAACAATGGCTTCAAGATTTCATGCAAAATTAGTAGCCAATCATTTATTTCTTTTATTTATTTTATTTGCACCATATTACTGAAGGTAACTGTTCCAGGGACCCTTTTCAGCCATGACATGGGCCACAATGGCAAAGACAGTAGCAAGTTAGAAATTCAATTAGGAATACAAAGGAGGTGGATGTGTGTTTGTGTGTGTGGGGGTACAATAACTGCCATTAGGGCATTCAACAAAGATTGCATCTACAACATAGCCAAGGTGTGACACTGAATAAGTAAAACATAAAACAATAAGTATAAAAATGCATACATTAGCATTGCTTTAATATGCACTATAAACATCATAAATACATATTATTTTTGTTTATGAGCATAATGGTCAGCTCACTGCACTGTGAGTTGTACTTCGTGTTAAGATGTACATTTCATATACTGTAGCAGGATTTACTTACAAGGGACTCAGCTAAACCTTACTTATCTACCTGATTCTATACAGTTAGAATTTAAAAGACAACTGACATATTACTTAAGCAAGAACTAGAAAATCAATTATAAAATATAAAAAAGCATTTATGTAAGTCATTCAGGATCCAAAATTCTTTTCACATTAACTTCCACAAACATTTCATCTGTTTAAAAGAAACCTGATAACTAAGTTGACATACCAAGAAATATATATTACAAAAAAGTTCAGATGTTATTAACATAATTGCTGTCATCACATGGAAAAAGTATAAAATGCTTTCAAACAACAATCACAGAATGTTTCACATAACAGTCAGTTATAATAGATTTTATAAATGTAAATCATAGTCTCATGTCAGGCTTTGTGCCCACTGAATGGTGCACAGCAACAGTTATCCCACTCCACAAAGGGGGAGCCACCACTGATCCTGGGAACTATCGCCCTATTAGCCTGACGAGTCTGGTCTGCAAGGCCATGGAACATGTCATCATGGAACTCATAAACAAAGACATTGGTAACCTCCAAACTCTGGACCCCACCCAGTTCGGATTTGTGAAAGGCAGATCATGCCTTCTGAACCTGATCAACTTCTTTGAGGCAGTCACCAAAGCTGTAGATGAGGGTAAGGTGGTTCACACAGCCTATCTTGACCTCGCCAAGGCTTTTGATGCCATTCCCCATTCTGGAATTATAGCTAAACTCACTAAACTAGGTATAACTCCCTACATCACAAGATGGGTTGCCAACTGGCTCACTGACAGAACCCACACTGTAAAAGTTGCAGACTCCAAATCTGACTTCAAACCAGTGACAAGTGGAGTACCACAGGGTTCAGTCCTGGGACCTCTCCTGTTAATAACTACAGATAACTGCAAACTAGGAGCCATAGTCAAGTCCCCAAATGATGCGGACATCCTACAGAAGGGCCTCACTGAGACAGATGCCTGGTGTCAGAGGCATGGCCTCAAGCTCTATGCCAAAAAGTGCATTGTCATCCCCTTTGGTAAAAACTCTGTACCCATGAACTACCACATAAACAGCAGTCTACTTAACGCCAGATATGTGATAACAGACCTTGGGACCCAGGTGGACAGTAGTCTCCCTTTGATAATCACATCACCACAGAAGTCAGGAAATCCTTCTTTGTGGCACACCTCATCACAAAAGGGTTCTCATCCAGAAAAAAGAGGTCATTGCTCCCCTCTACTCGACACTCATTAGACCCATTATAGAGTATAATGCCCCTTTTGGAATGTACCTCACAAGACATCTGCAGCAGCTGGAAAGGCCACAGAAGTAGCTCACAAAGACAGATGCCCTACACTGACCATCTCAAAAAACTCCAGCTTTACTCTGTAGCATATCGCCTACTCTGAGGAGATCTCTGCCTAACATATAAAGCTATGTTATGTGCTGGACATGCTACACCTAAAGAAATCCCAATCTCTCCAAGCTACATGCCCTAGGGATCTAAACCTTGTCACCACAATAAACAGGACATGCTGGAGGGATAGATTCCTGTCCCAGAGACTTCCTATACACAAGTGACAATAAAGAAATTACTAGAATTATATCAAAAAATTGGTATATTCTTAAGGCTGACCCTGACTTAAGCAAAATACTGGACAAAAGACCTAGCTTCACATATAAAAATAGTAAAAGTCTAAAAATAATTTTATGTATTGAGCGCAATGATAAAGATTTTAAGCGTTTAAAATGTCCTAGAATAACAGGCACCCTACCATGTGGTAAATGTAATATGTGCCCACTGATTACTAAAGAACAGGTATTTATACATCCGACATTAGACTACAAATTTGAACCCAGATTTTATGCTTCTTGTAACAATGTTAACCTGATATATTTGGCCAACTGTGATATATGTCAGGCATTTTATATAGGTATGACTACCAGAAGATTGAGGGATAGAATGTATAACCACATGTATGACATTAAAAAATCTGACCAATGAAATGCCTTAGCTAAGCATTGTGCAGCATATGTAGGACAAAGTTTCAGATTTAGAGTTATTCAGATAGTCCCTATTAATAAGAGAAGAGGTAATGTGATGAATTATTTAGAAAAAGTGGAAATTGAATGGATATTAAAATTGAGAGCACATCAAGAACCAGGTTTGAATCAATTCATCACTATAAAACCCATACTAGAATTACGCAGTTTAAAATAAAATAGATAAATAAACATTCATCCATTTATTTATCTATTTATTTACTTTATTTTACTTTATTTAATTGACTTTTGATTTTCTATGTTCAATATTTATCATATAATATGTTGTTTTAATATCTGAATCACTTTATATTAACTTACTTAAATGTTTCATACATATATTTTTTATATATATACACACATACACACATTTAATTGACTAATATATACATATGATGGTGACTATTTGATATATATACAATACATATACATATTTCTTATGAAATTTTTCTATGAATTTTTTATGAAGTCTTTTTTATGAAGTCTTTTTATTAGGGCTTGTTGATTTTACTGATATAACATATAATAATAGCAATTATTTTATATATATATATATTTGTTATATTTGCTATTAGTTCATTCAGATTCTAGATCTGCATTCAAACTCAATATAATTGATTAATTGTTTGATTAGAGTTACGTAATCATTCTATATTATTTAAATGCAATTTGATGTCTTAATCAATTTAGATCTGATGAAGCGTACCAGGGGTGTACGCGAAAGCGCTCATCTGTTTGTTTTATTTTAATAAAGTACTCATATATATTTTTTTCTGTGGTAGTCCGACTACGTCTTTTTGATTATAGACTTCCTATACTCTGGAACAAGCTACCCATCTATGTCAAGCAAAGTTCCTTATTAGCACTCTTCAAGAAATTCTTGATGATTGGATGGGAAATAGGAAATATACCTCGGGGATCACTTTTGTGGCTCTGCTCGACAGGGACACAGGAAATTAACTTTCTTGGATAGGGAAAGCCAGAGAACCTTGTTGGCTAGGCTTACTTAGGCCCTTGGACTGATAGGTTCATAGGTAGGTACTAGGCTATGTTATAAACACATATTTTGCAATATACACGCACAAATACAAACAATTAATGTTAGTTTTCCAGAATTCAGTACTTTCAGAAATCAAACAGGGAACTTCCATATCTTCACCATTTTTATTTTATCTGTGGACCCAATTTTTAGATGCAATTTGAGTTAATACAAACATGTTTGAATATGCAGGCAGTATTTGTGTAAACTGAGAGCGCAGTATCAAACACTATGCACATTTAGCATAAATGAAATGTAATAAATGAAAAAAAAACTTTAAATTAACTGAATCCAGTTATATACAATAAATCTATCAGTGGGAATGGTTATTCTCAGAAAATATAAGAATGACAATGAATAAACAGGCAGGTCTCACATGTAAAAAATATACATATATGCAAAATTAATCATCTTCTAAAATATCATTATTAAGGCATGTAAATCAAATGTTATGTTGTTTCAGTTGTTATAGTAGACGATCTCCTAGTGGATGCCATTTATTTAGACTTAAGCAAGGCTTTTGATGACTTAATCCCATATTATTATCAACTGGCTTATTAACTTCAACCCTAATCCATATGTCACTCAACGAATAGAACACTGGCCTTTAAACTGCACTTTTTATGTTTAAAGTGGGAAGAAAGTCTTATCCATGCATGAAATAGGAACTTTACTTTTTAATCCTTTCATGATTAGAGTTCCATACATGTCATTAGTATGGTGTCTGAAATTTTCTAAGGAAAACAAAATTGCTTTCTTAGAAATTTGTGGAAGTGGCCAATGGATCTTATAAACACAGTCACATGACCCGGTTAAGTGAAGTAATGTGAATGTAATTGAGATCAGTAGCTGTAAGACTGCAGGCCAGCACCATGGCTTAGAGGGATAAAGCCCAGGTTCGATTATTGGCATCTGAAACATTGGTATGCCCATCATGGGGTGGGTTGGGGATGAGGGCATTTGTCTAGGTACTTCCTGCAGGAAAGCATGATCCATGGAGAGGAGCATCCCTTGGATATAACAGGTGAATGCCAGGGAGGGGGTAGGATATAAGTGAAAAAAGATTCCCAATGGAGGCAGTCATTTGCACAATCCCCCAGGATACCATTAGGTTCCATACCAGCCCCAACCTGGAATGGACATAATCTAGTTGCAGCAGGAGAGGATTGTAGACCTGATGATGGAAGGGAACACTGAAGTACCTGTAAAGAATGAATCAGGAGGGGAAAAATATTTGTAAGAGTGCTGGGATTCATAACAGGAAAATTGGAGTGCCTTTGTATAATATGCTGCTGTATCCTTGACCACACTGTGGTGGTGGTGCTGTGGTAGCATTGTCGCCTCACAATAAGACATTGTCCTGTTCGATTCTCAGCTAAAGCGTCTTCTGTGTGGAGACATGCGTGAATGGGCGTACCTTCGTTGACCGTTGTCCGTCAGAGCTGGCAACTCGGCACGTAAAAATTTACTGCCAATCATTAGCGGACCGGAGTTCTGCTGTGGCGACCCCTAACTGGGAAAAGCCGAAAGATACAACATCCTTGACCACATTAAGGACCTAAGGATTGTTATATTTTGATGCTTAATATTTGATGTCCGTATCCAGCAAATCTGTAAAAAGACTTTCATCACAATATTTGATGTCCCTATCCAACAAACCTGTGAAGAGGCTTTCACAGTAATGAACCTCATCTGGCATACTACATTATTAGGCTCTGATGATGTCATAGGGTCATAGGATCATAGTTAATACTAGGCTAATCACATAAGAGAGCCTTTTTAGCTTAGCCATGCTTCCCAAGGTGAGAATCAAACTCTGTATCTTGTGTTTGTGAGTTAAACACCTTAACTCTTAAGACAACCCCCAATTCCCTCATGCCAACCCTTACTTTCTTTTTGTGCAGCTCTTATTAGGCCTGTAACTGGGTATGGGATATCATTTAGTATGTAATCTCGGATGAATGTAGGAAAACTGGGCTGTACAATGTGCATTCACTAGACATATCTGGGCTTTAAATAGCACTGATTATTATTCATGTCTGTAAACCTTAAACCTGTATGCCATGTACTCCATATTGTTGAGGAAGGCATAACTAACGTTTGTATGACTTCTCATAGAGCTACTACTGCTGCCGGCGTCATCATGACCACTCTTCTAATATTTGAACAATAGTTTCTTGTTTCATTTGACAGCACCATGAACAAGATTAAATGTAGGGCATTTTACATTAGAGCTACTAAAATCTGGAATTCATTTGCTATGGCAGTTAGATCTGTTGTTAGCCTAGGCATCCAAAGTAAAGTTAGATGAATAATTTCGTTCTTTAAAATTTAAATTAGTTACACTTCTGTTACAGACTCCTTAATATCTGTTTCAGATCATGAGCCCCACAACGAACATTGAACAATGAACATTGAAGAATGCTGAAAATCTGCATCTTATCAGTTTATCTTCTTTATTAAATAATTTTCTTTTCCATTTTTGAAGCAGCTGGTATTAAGTATAACATAAATATGTTTACTTTTTTGAAATGGAGGATCAGTTTGAATATGCTAGCACATCCTTGATGTAGGACAGCTGGGAGTGGATTTTAATACCTAGATATACTTCATTACGTATTGGAACAGTTATATACTAGAATGATTTCCTTATTTAGATGAAAATAAACTGAATTTGTTACTGAAAACATTTTAGTAAGTTACCTTTTTTTTAAAAGTATTACTCGGATACCTCTCGGAATGCCTTCTGTGTGGAGTCTGCATGTCCTCCCCATGGTTGGGTGGGTGCTCGAAAGACATGCGTAAATGGGCGTGCCCTCACTGAAGGTTGAACGTTGAGCTGGCACCTCGGCGTTCGTGAAGATATACTGCCATTCATTAGCAGACGGGAGTTCCGCTGTGGCGACCCCTAACCTGGAAAAGCTGAAAGACAACAACACTCGCATACCTCTCTCAACTGTCCAGATTTTTTGCAGAATGTTCACATTTTTGCCTTATATATTTGGTCTGTTTCACATAAAATCTATATATTAGTGATGACTGACTTCACTAAATAGTGTCAGATATTTGAGTTTCAGACTTCATATCCTTTGGAAAATGTTTGGTAGCAGAAAACCTTTTATTCTACCTACTCTCTATGTTTATAAGAGCAGCATTTAAAATCTGTCCCTATTTTTGTGTTTTTGTCCCCCCATTATTTTTGGCTTTATTCAAATTTCTTGTGCTTAGAGGTTTGGTCATGAGTACATGTCTTGGGGACACATCAATATACGATGTTAATATTACAAGACTTAAAACAATTGCACATATTTACATATGATTATACTTTGAAATAAATGTATGTACTAGGTTTATACATAGTTACTAGACATGCAGCTCAGGAGACCATTGAGGTGTCTAGCCAAAGTTTCCAATTGCCCCTAAGCACTGTTTGGTTAAATGATTTGCTCATGGTCACACAGGAAATTAAAAGCTGATAAGAACTGAACACCATACTACAGGAAGTCGCTCGTTAAAAGATCATAGCCTTAATCCTCTATGCCTACTGCCAGACATAATATTTCCACTGGGGATCAAACCAGGACCTTCTGCATGTGAAGTACACATGACAACCACTACACTACAAAACCTGCCACTAAAGCACAATCAGAGACCATGATGAGATTTAAACTCATGACACTGCCTCATTTATAATGCCAGAGTTCTATCCCCTGAACTACAAGGTCATAGGACAAGAACAGGCCTTGATAGGATTTGAACTAATGACCCCTGGTTTAGTAGACCAATGCTCTAACCTCTGTGCTACAAGGATGCAAACAGCTATCTTGCTTTTGGTTGACCATGGCAGGACTCAGACCTATAATCTTCTGATCCAAAGACTGACACCTTAGTCATTAGGCCACATGGCCTTCCTATTATGAATGCAAAGAATATGTTGAAGCAATCATTAAATATCAAATCTTTGCTCCCAATTATAAATAATTATTTAAAAATTTTTAAGACAATTTCATAGCTTATACATTCTCATATGTGAGCTGTCTGTATTTCTGTCAGTCTATTAAAAGTATTTGGATGAGCAACAATCTCCACAAATGAACCCATAAAGGAAAAGCATCACACCAGAGTTCACAAATCTCTCTTATCTTACCATGAATATGAGGTTTGAGAAAAAAATAGTCATATGAAATGTTGAAAAACACAATACTCTCCACAATGGTAAATTGAATTCAAGGGCTCAGGATTCCCCTCCAGTCTCAAAATGATCTGACAGAGTTAACAGGAAAATGAGTTATTTGGGTTAGCTAGAAGAAATTGAGACACACATGAACCTAACTCTTCTGGAGCAGACACCACTAGTAAGTTTGGAATTTAATACCTTATAAGAGGTCCTCTTTCTGACTTTCCTACTACTGAAGGAATAAGATATGCCATTGCTAGCACCAAGAAGAACAAAGCTACAGGAGCAGAAGGCATACTAGCTGAACTATTTAAGGCTAGACATGAATAATATGTACTGAAGGTCTACACACAAGTCTCTGAATCTAAAGTAACAAGGTAACTCCAGAAGACTTGTGAAATGCTAATAATATTATTGTCTTAAAAATGGACCCAGAGCAATGTGTGGATAAATCCCAGGTGCTGCCTTACTTTCAATTGCAGGGAAGATTTCCACCATTATTCTTCTATGCAATATTCTTCCATTACTGAAGAAATCTTTCACAAACCTTGTATGTTGGATTCAGATAAATTCACAGGACAAGAGACAATTTCATTGCCAGACAGCTTCAAGAAATGTTTTAGACGCATCAAGTCCTGTATATGACTTTTATTAGCAGGTGTTTTACCCTGCCATTTGTATGATTTTTGAAGTCTTTTAGAAAGCTTTGATAAGATTTGTCTCTACTGCCAAATTTATGATGCTCCATAAGCTTGTACATAACAAAGCTGGTGTCATCAATTTGCAATTTTTTTTCAAACAAAGAGACAGTTGCAGCACCCAAAGTGGGAGAATGTATAGGTGAACCTTTATGTCAGCCATACTGTCCATCTTCCTTGATGTCACCCTCATTCTCATCACTGTACCTTTCTAGCTGTCATCTGTTTTTAATGCTCTCCAGCTCTGAGGTATTGAGCTGATGGTTCCTCTGTCTGCACCCAGTCAGCAAGTTAATTTCATGAGAATGAGAGCCAGGAATCCTCCGGTGATGTGAGAGCCCTACTGCCCACTCATTTCTTCCTAGAATCCTCAGTGAGATCAAGAGCTCCATGGTGAGTTGGATGGTAAGGAGCAGGCCAACATGCCTCCCTTGTGACAGCTCTTCTAAGTCTGACTACTGCTGCATTCTAAGGGGGAGCATGCCTCTACATACTAAATTCTCACTGGCTTACTGTGTGACTGGCACACAGAAGTGTGATCTTACTAGGTACAAGCTCCATGGGGTGCACACTTAGTGCTCCCACTAGGTGTTATACATATGGTGAGCCATAGCCTCTTCCCTTCTCCCAGGATGGGTGACCCAGCAAGAGCTGCTTACTACCATCCTCCCCTGCCAGCTCCTACAACTGCCTAAACTGCTGCACAAGCTAGGGTCACCCACAATATAATCAGAGCTTTAACCCTCTACAACTCAGATCTGGCTATCTTAGCTGCCATCTCAAGCCTCAGAAATGGGCCTTATTCTCCATCTTCTTAGCTGCCATCCTGAGCCTCTCTACTGAGCCTTTTTCTCCATCTTCCTCACTGTCATGCTAATCCTTACTATTGCCACTGCATGACAATTTATAACAAGAGAATAAATGGAAGGTTTTTCAATATAGTGCATAGTGCCAATCTTTCTAAAACATCATTAGCCTCATGTATGTTGATAACTGTAGCACTCTTGCAAGTGATTTCCAGGCAATATGAGACATATTTGCAGAATCATAGCTCCTTCTGAGACTCTCACTTAGCTTTAAGAATATAAATGGGCTTTTTCATCCTGCCTAAGCTCTCAGAAATGATCAACTACATTTTCTCATTATGACATCACCCTTGGAGACAGTCATGCAGTTTGACTATTTGGAAGCCATCTCTCTGTAATTGTTACTGTAGATGGTGAGATTCATCATATTTGTAATGCCAGTGAGAAACTGCTTCAAGGCATCATCTCTGACTGTGACCTACGACAGTAACCAAATTACAAGTATACTGTTTGGTTATCATCTCTGCTTTTTGTTATGGATGCAACCTTTGGATGGCTAATGACATTAGAGCATCAATATCATTATAAAATCTGCTATATTAAGTTAAGAAGAAATATGTCCACACTAATTTGCTCTCACCGAGGTCACTGTCAGCAACAATGAGGCAATGATTTGCAGACATTGGTTACACTGGGCAGTGCTAAGACATCTGACTCTAAGCAATGTCAGTATATACTACCAACTGAGTCACAGCCTGAAATCTTGTAGTAGTCAATAGCAGTTAACAGCACAGTAACACTGATGGTGTACATCAATAAAGGCACTGCACGAGCACATCCACTCATGCATGAATAGTGCCATAAATAGAATCAAAACGCTCTCCTCCAAAAAATGGATGCCAATCTGGTGGTCCCCTGCCACAAACAAACTATACAACAGAAGGAAGAAACTGTTGCAGAAGAGAGGAAAATTCCAGGATGCAAAAACCTCCCTTACCAGCCTCAGTAAGAAGCTGAGATCCCTCATAAAATACTCCAAAGCTAGTTACAAAAATAAATTGCCAAAGAGTTCAAAGACAGCCACAAGGCATTCTATAGTTATGTCAAGAATCTAAATGGCAATTCTCAGATCTGCTCTGAGCTACAACAGAATGGCATTAAATATACTGATCCCATGGATATTGCCAATATCCTGGCAGATCGATTTAGTGACAACTTCACCCCCTCTCACCCCCTAAAGGGCCCATCTCAATATCAAAAGATTGCCAAATTCCAGTAATCCCGGCCACACAGGTGGAACCCGCACTCTCCAAAGCTAAGAATACAGCATCCATGGGACCAGATGACATCCTGGGCTGTGTACTACATGAACTACAAAATGAACTGGCACCTCACCTAAGTGTCATGTTTAATCATAGCCTCACCTCAGGCTTTGTGCCCACTAAGTGGTGCACAGCTACAGTTATCCTACTCCACAAGGGGGGATCCATCTTGGATCGGGAGAACTACCATCCCATCAGTCTGACGAACCTGCTCTGCAAGGGCATGGAATGCATTATCATGGAACTTATAAACAAAGACATTGGCAACCTTCAAACACTGGACCCCACCCAGTTTGGGTTTGTGAAGGGCCGATCTTGTCTCCAGAACCTGACTGACTTCTTTGAATCAGTCTCCAGAGCTGTGGATGAGGGTAAGGCAGTCCACACACCCTATCTGGACCTCGCCAAGGCCTTCAACACCATCGTCCACCCTGGAATCATAGATAAACTTACTAAGGTAGGCATGAATCCCTACATCACTTGATGGGTTGCCAACTGGCTTACTGACAGAACCCAGACTGTAAAAGTAGCCGACTCCAAATCCAGCTCCAGACAAGTGGAGTACCTCAGGGTTCAGTCCTGGGATTGCTCTTGTTTGGCATCTACTTCTCTGAAGTACAGGCCAACACTAAGGGACTCTGGCTAACAAAGTTCGCAGATGACTGCAAACTGGGAGCCATTATTGAATCCCCAAATGATGTGGATATTCTACAAAAGGGCCTTACAGAAACAGATGCTTGCTGCCAGAGCCATGGGCTCAAGTTTAATGTCAAGAAATGTAAAGTTATCCCCTTTGGGAAAAAACATGTAGCCATGAATTACCACATAGGTGGCAGTACAATAAACGCTGAAAGTGTGATGAGAGAGACTTAGAGACACAGGTGGACAGTGTTCTCACCTTCGATAACCACATCGCCACAACAGTCAGGATATCCTTCTATGTGGCACACCTCATCACTAAGGGCTTTTCATCCAGAAAAAAGGAGGTAATTGTCCCACTGTACTCATCCCTCATTAGACCCACTATAGAGTACAACACCCCATTTGTTATGTATCTCACAAGACATCTGCAACAGCTGGAAAGGCCACAGAAATACCTCACTAAAAGAATCACAGGCCTAAAGCAGATGCCCTATGCTGACCGTCTAAAAAAACTCCAGCTTTACTCTGTGGCATATCATCTACTCAGAGGCAATCTCTGCTTAACATACAAGGCCATGTCAAATCCTGAGCTACTGGACATGCTTCACTTAATGAAATCCCAATCCCTCAGAGCCACACACTCCAAGGATCTAAACCTTGTCATTACAATGAACAAAACATGCTGGAGGGATAGGTTGCTGACCCAGGGACTCCCCATACTCTGGAATAGACTGCCCCTACATGTCAAGCAGAGCGCCTCCTTGGCCCTCTTCAAGAGGAACCTTGATTGAATGGGAGGAACCTTGACGATTAAATGGGAGACAGCAAATTCCCCCCGGAGATCACGTCAGTTGCCCTGCTAGACAGGGGTCCAGGAAAGTAAATATTGTGGGAAGAAATATCTGGGCAATTGTTTGGCTAGGCTTGTATACTTCCTAGGGCTGATAGCCTAGTACCAAACTATGAACCAACCTATGAACCTATGAAAAGATATGGACATCTGAAGTTGACAGACTCTAGCAGTCAGCTGATTTCAGATGGATTACAACTTCCATCAAGTCCAGCCTGACTGTAGGAGAAATATCACGAAGTAGAAAACCAAGTAAACTGTTGAAAAAACCTTCATCAGATCTGATGAAGGTGGGTGTAGGAGAAATATCTTGCTTTTGAAACTGAAGATTGAGCTTAAAACTAAATTAGCAGCATATCCGTGAATAGGTGCTGATATACAACCTGACTTTAAAGCCATTATTAAAGAAGAAACCAGAAGAAGTTGTGAAGCAAGAAATTGCTTCATATTTTTACTAAGAATTTTTGGAGATTCTTATTAATGTTTGTTTTACTTACTTATGCTCTGCGATTTGCTAGTCTTAACAGGAGCAGGAGGCCTGCTTTACAAAGAACTCTGTTGTCTGAATGTGGTACAGTTGTATATATTTCAGATTTCACAAAGGAGTGAATCTCACTGGGTGGGTGCTACAGTGCAGAAGGTGTGATCTGTTGATGAAATTATATTAGTTGGTCTGGTTTGAACTACAGCATTGTTTGATTGGGACAGAAGTTGATAAGAGGCATTCTTCACCTAAAAACCTATGGCTCAGTGGGGGAGCTCAGTCACTGTAAAGGGGTTTGTGTATTTGAGAAAGAGAAGATCATAGAATAGGCAGCCAATTTAGCTTTTTTAATAACAACACAGTGATGTTCGGTTTTTGAAGAAAGATGGATGAAGCAACACATTTTGATTGAGTTTGCACAGTTAGTTATTTTTTTCACTAGATGGTGGTCCTCTGTACCACCCTTCATCTTTCCCTCAACAGCAGTGATTTTCTGAATTAATTTACAAAACTTGTTGCAGTTGTCATCTCACAGCAAGAGGTTTTGTTTGACTCTCGGCTGGGGTGCCTTCTGTGTGGAGTCTCCATGTGTTTCTGTGGGTTTCCTCTGGGTGCTCCAGTTTCCTCACACATTACAAAGACATGTGCCTGTAGCATTTTGCTCTGGGCCTCCACTGAAAATCGGCTCGTTCCAAGTCAGACTTTCACGGTAAACAAATGTTAAATAAATATTATTTAAGTGATGGTTGTCTGAAACCTGATTGTAATTCATATATGAAAACGTGCATTTGAATGTGACAGCTTATACATTGATAATGGTTCATGTACTATTAAATATTTTATACACTGGAATCATCTGTGGTACTGGACTTTCCTTTTTGGTTTGAAAATTTATTTTATGTTGGCAGTGTCCAGATTTAATCATTTGGACAGTAACTTTCTTTAACTTTTGTTATCCATGAGCTAGAACCTAAACAAACAGATGGAAACTTATTTTAATCAATGAATGGATAGTGTCTCAGGAGTACACAGGCCCCCACCCCCAATCACATGCACTCTGGGATCAGTGTTAGAATGTGGTTCTTATCTGGCAGGTGAAAGCTAACCTAGAAATTGACTGATTGACTGATTGATGTATGAATGCTTTGTTAAACAGGTAAGTGAACTGGCCCAAAGACCTTTTTCAGATGACCTTGGCCACCAGGGTAAGGACAATTACAGAGAAAGAATAGATGACGTGCAAAAATATTACACACACACTTGCACACAGTGCAAGAAAATCTGCAGTAGTATTGTTCCTTGTCACCCATTTTGAATACATACTCAGTACTGCTGGACATTTACAAGTAGTATCCCCTTCCTACATACTATGTCAAGCAATCCCTAGCCCTCTTTTCATATTACATGCTCCATTCCACATTCTTAGATAACTGCCCCAACACT
Source organism: Protopterus annectens (assembly GCF_019279795.1). Classification (NCBI taxonomy): domain Eukaryota; kingdom Metazoa; phylum Chordata; order Ceratodontiformes; family Protopteridae; genus Protopterus; species Protopterus annectens. The sequence continues at coordinate 1,288,586,454 of NC_056743.1, read as the reverse complement.
GTGCCCACTGCTGATTTCCAGTTCATATGGTGATTATTATAGACTGCCCTCTCACAGCTGTTTTATATGGGTAGGTAAGATCTGATGCACAGTGTAGCCATTCAATGCAATGTCTTGAGGCAATGTTATAACTGCCTCATGTACACAGACAACCCTCTCCTCCTCCCACATAACACAAATACTTGCGAGAGATGCAGCTATTTAGCCAAACTGGAGGCTGAGCTCTCTCAACTCAGGACTGGCAAGACCAGACAGGAGGAGAAGGCAACTACACACACCACAAAACCAGCCTCACATAATGCTACCACTCCACTGAATCAAACACATAAACACACAAAGACATACTCGGAGGCTCTGAGTAAAATTTACCTAAACAGCAGAGGCCTCCAAAGCAGACACCCAAACAACTGCTACCTCAAGACACCCCACAAGCAACACATAAACCACAAAACAAGTGTGCAAAGCAGTCACAGCCCTTAAGGCCAAATACAACACCAAACATACTTGTCATAGGTGACTCCATAGTCAGACACACTGACGTCCCACTCACCAGGCTGAACAAGGAGAGGGTCACAGTAAGCTGCCTCATGACACAAGCACTCGGGTCACTCCACGGCAAGTACAAATATGACACAGTCATTGTCCATGCTGGTGTGAGCGACCTGAACCTCCCTGGACTACATGAAAAGAGACATAGAGGAGCTCTCTGATTATGTAGCCCAGGCAGGTATGACCCTAACCCTGAGCAGTATCCTTCCTTCACCAAGAATGATGCCACAATATAGAGACAAGATGATCAGCTTTAACAATTGGCTTAATGTCTGGTGTCATTCAAAGGGGATCCAGTGTCTGTCTGCCTGGGATGACATGCTTGACAAGCCACGCTGCTTGGCTTGCACCTGTCACCCTGGGATTCCGGATATTGGCTAAGGCTCTTGCCACCCCCATAGTGCCTTTTTTAGGCAAGGCTCAAATTCTAAACCTACCACCCTAGAAAACAAAAATGGGAAGAAACTGAGGGTAATGCTGCTCAATGCCAGAAGTCTAAATTTCAAAATGCGAGGCCCTTCTCAGTATGGAAAACATCAATGTCTGTGCTGTAACTGAAACCTGGTTCAAGGCTCCTGAGAGCACCCCAGCACTATTAGGTTTTACCTCATATCATGCGTTCCGGCCCCAAAACCCAGACCACACCACAAAAGGAGGGGGTGTATCCATATTCATAAAGAATACCCACACCTCCAGGTTGGTGGCAATGCATGAAGCCCATCCAGGTGCAACTAACCATAGGCAAAACTGCTCTACAAATTGTAGCATGCTACAGGCCACCCTCTCAAACTCAGGAACTCCACACAGCCTTCCTGAAGACACTGGAGGGTATAAATGTATCTCCAAACACCATCATATTGGGTGACTTCAACTACCGAATATAGACTGGGAACATTACTCAAGCCCTAACTTTCTAGCCCAACGGTTCCTGGAGTTCATAAATTCAAATGCCATGGAACAGCTAGTCACTGTTCCCACGAGAGGAGAAAATATACTAGATCTCATTGTCACAAACATGGGGACAAAATGCTCCACAAGTATATCCCTCATTGGTGAGATCTGATCATAAACTAATCTCACTGGAAATCCACATCCGCCCCCACCCCAAACAAAAAGACCATAGTGAAGAACTTCTCTAAAGCAAACTTCACACTACTCAAGACTGGTGTGGTATCCTTCAAGGCCCCTGAGCCAGAGGAAACCACAACCCAAGCTCGGAAGCCCTTACAAATGCCTTCTATGAACACCTCCAGGACTGCATGGATCAGGCAATCCCAAATAAAACCAAGACTCTTTCCACAAAGGGCAAACGTCCAGTCTGGTGGACCCCAGCCATTAACAAACTTTACAATAAGAGGAGAAAGCTATTACATGATAGAACAAAATCCATAAAAGGGAAGTCACCCCTGATCATTATTAGTAAAAAATACGAGCACTCATAAAATCAACTAAGGCCAATTTTGAGAGAGAAATTGCCATGGATTTAAAGGACAATCATAAGGCCTTTTTCAGCTATGTTAGGAACCTGGGTGGAAACTCCCAGATATGCTCAGAATTAGTCCAAAATGATACAAAAATCACTGAACCCACAGACATTGCCAACATACTGGCAGACAGGTTCAGTGCGAGATAACTATCCCAGCCGAGTGTAGCCTCCCGGACATCTCAAATGCGCTGCTCTCTCTAAAGCTAAAAACACAGCATCAATGGGACCGGTTGGTGTCCCCGGCTGTGTGTAAATGAGGAATTAAAAGGCAGCTGTTTAATCTCAGCCTTACCACAGGATCGTGCCCAAGGGGTGGCATACGGCAACTGTGGTCCCGGACCCTGGTAATTGCCACCCCATAAGCTTAACAAGTCTAGTCTGCAAAGCTATGGAGAGGATCATAATGGAGCTCATAAACAAAGATATAGGGGACTTGCAGACATTGGACCCGACCCAGTTTGGCTTTGTCAAGGGAAGATCATGCCTTTTGAACTTGGTCGACTTCTTGAAACAGTCACCAAGGCCATTGATGAGGAAAGGCAGTCCATACAGCCTACCTTGACCTTGCAAAGGCTTCGACACAATACCCCACTCGGGTATTGTAGAAAAACTTACCAGCTTAAATGTAAACCCATATGTCACAAGATGGGTTGCAAACTGGCAGGACAGAACCCACAGGGTTAGAGTTGCTGGCGCTGTGTCAGACTCCAAGCCGGTCACAAGTGGTGTCCCACAGGGCTCGGTCCTTGGCTTATTGTTTGGCATCTACTTCTCAGAAGTACAGGCCAACATGGGAGGACTTTGGCTGACAAAGTTTGCAGACGACTGCAAACTGGGCCATAGTGGAAAGTGCATCGGACACGGATATCCTTCAGAAGGGACTCCAGATAGCTGGTGCCAGAGCCATGGCCTGAAGTTAAGCCAAAAATGTATAGTCATACCCTTGAAAAACAAGGTAACCCCAAGCTACCATATAGGTGGCAATCCACTAAGCACAGAAGAGGTTATCAGGGACCTGGGGACCCAGGTTGATTTGACACTCACATTGCTAAAGTGGTTAGAAAGACCTTCTACATTGCCCACCTGATCATGAAGGGATTCACATCCAGATCTAGTGAGGTCATTGTTCCCTGTACTCTTCACTTATCAGACCAATGATCGAGTACAATGCCCCATTCGGGATGTATCTCACCCGACATCTGCAGCAATTGGAGAGACCCCAAAAGTTCCTCACCAAAAGGATAAAGGGACTCCAAAATCTGTCATATGCTGCCAGATTGAAGAAACTCCAGCTCTATTCAGTCGCATACCGTCTGCTCAGAGGTGACATGTGCCTGACATACAAGGCCATGTCCAACCCGGAATTAATGGACATGCTCCACCTCAAAAAATCCAAATCCGCCAAAACCACTAGAGCAAGCGACTTAAACCTTAGCACGGATATAAATAGGACATGCTGGAGGGATAGATTTATCACTCAGAGACTCCCTATGCTGTGGAATAAAATCCCGGTCCATGTGAGGCAGAGCACCTCGATGACTCTGTTCAAGAGAAATCTAGATCTGTGGATGGGAGATCGTAGGTTTACCCCAGGAATCATATCTGTGTCACTGCTGGACAGAGGCACAACAAACTAATGGGCACAGTATTTTTTCATATAAGGCTTATAAATGCCTTAGGGCAGATAGCCAAGTATAAACCTATGAACCTATGAACCTATGTAGTACTGCTTTTATCAGTTTTAATCTATGATATGAGTAATCTGGCCTATAGCTGTGGACCAGATTCTGTGTCTTTACCAGTGTTACATTAGGACCACCTCTGTCTTTCATGGTCTTCTCCTGCAGATAGTTCCTCCACTGGTGTGTCAGTTGATACTAACTCCACCACTGGCTCCATTCTTGTCTGGTTCTCTGATGGCAAGGCCCTGCTCTAGCTACTGTGTATAGTTATGTTCTGCAGAATTGTGCTAACAGCGAATATCTTGTTGCAGGTCTTTGGAATATACTGCAGCACTGCATCAGAGGAATCTGTGTAGTGGAACCAGGCCTTCATTACACTCAGTGATGTTCAGGTCTGCAGCACTGCAGTGCTGTATTGCATTGCATCCATGTTCTGTCGGTTAAGAATCAGTGACATGAGCTGTAGCTCCAAGGCATTGCCAATAAGATGTCCTGTGGGAAGTCACCCCGCACAAATTGTTGCTTCAACTTGCACGTGTACCAGATGTAGGCATCATTGGAACTGCCTGGCTGATGCACAGACACATTGCATATGATACTCTTTGCCTTATACATCACCTGGTAGTTGATGGTGTGGAAAACTTTACGGTTGAAGTACAGTTGTCCATGTTTACCAGCTGGGACCTTGATAGCAATGTAGGTGCAATCAGTGGCCCCTATAACTGGAGGGCAATAGGTTATTTTGTAGAATGTCTGCATAGTGCTGTTTTTCTCCCATTTGTCCCTTGGAAATCAGATATGGCCCTCTGCATGCTGCAGTATGACATCATGGAACTCGCAATTCATTAGGTAGATGATTTGTATTCACCCACCATGTCCTATCATGTTTGCTGAAAGGTCCCTGTAGCAAGAATGGTGAAAGTTACAAATATCTTCATATCCACAGAGATGAGTATTCCACTTATCCCATGAGATCCCCCAACTGTCATATGAAGTTTCTGTCCACATGACAGCAGTCAACTTTGTCCCTCTTGTGGGCATGATGATATATTAGGTGTGGTCCAATCTTCTGCACAATAACAGACCCTGTTGCAGACTCTAACATGTACTACTTGGCTATAATGACTGCTGCATCTTGCATTATACTGCAGACTCCCTCCCTGTTCACTGAGAAATGAGCATACAAACTCACAACAGCTACATCTAATCATACAATTTTTGTGCTTTCCTGAATCGCTGTGACATAGTTGGATTTTTTACCATCATTCTACAATCATCAGCATGCAATGTCAGCAGTGCAGTTTTGCTTGCTTACAGAACAGATCTATTGGTGTATTAGAATCGGTCCTACCCTGCATGCCACTGCTCTTTGCACACTTTTGCCTAGTACATCCCACTGTTTGTTTCTGAATCCCAACCACTGTGAAACTTAACTGTGCTGAGAAGTATGATAAATACACTGGAAACCTGCATAATGACAAAGCTGTTGAACCAGACAATGTTTTAGAAGCAGCAGGTCCTGTTTACAAACAACTCTCAGGTCAGGAAACTACACTTAAAGCAAGGTGTCTGAAAGCAAATCAGAAAAGTCATCAAGACTATTTTTTAAAAGGATGTACAGCCATCAAAACTATTTTGTAAGTGGGGGCGCGGCCAAGATGAGCACAGAGTAGCAGCTTTTCTTATCAGCTCTGCCTTTACAGAACTTTATTGACAGGAAATATTGATATAAACTTCCCTAATAATAGTTTTTTTATTTTAATCAATTATTTAAAATATATATTAGGGTAGTATATAAAAAATTTCAAGTAGATTTTAAGTTTTCCTGTCAAAGTTACACTTGGAAGTACTACAGTAAAAGAACAGGATGAGCTTCACTAAATCTTCTCATCAAGAGACAACTATCAAAAAAGAACTACAGTCATTACTAACTACTATTCAGGAACTAAGTGTCAAAATGGACAAAATGGATATAAAAATTTGCAATTTCAAAGAAAAGTGTTCTCACCAAATGGACATTCTACATGAAGATTTATTGCAACAGAGGAAGTAGATTTCAGGAATGGAAATTGCATTAAGTGATATGGATAACAGAATTCAGGAAAGTGAACATAATGTTGAGTTCCTGTTAAAGTTCTCTTCTTCAGACAAAGGTTGATGACCTTGAGAACAGGTCCCGTAGGAATAATGTGAGAATTTTTGGCTTACCGGATAACATAGAGGGAAATAATATGGGAATATTTTTATCTTCCTGGTTGCCTGAAGTACTTGAACTGCCGGAGGCTCTTTCATATGGTATTGAAAGAGCCCATAGATCAATGGTGACATCTAAAAACACCAAGAGTAATTATACTAAATCTATTATTGTAAAGTTCCTATTAGCCCATGATAAGGAAATGGCACTAAAGACTGCGTGGGCAAAATCCCCAATCAAACTGAAGGACAATATTATACGCTTTGATAATGACTATTCTTCTTCAGTATTAACAAAAAGGAAAATGTTCTTGCCTTTAGTCAGAGAACTAAAAAATAATAAAATAAAAACCCATTTGCTTTTTCCTGCAAGACTGAAAATATTTTATCAAGATGGTTTTAAAATATTTGATGACCTAGACAATGCAATAACTTATATAAAATCTAATAACATACTGGAAAAAGTAGATGAAATGGAGTGGGCCAGTCCTAGTGTTAAAAGAAATGCTGAGAACAACACTTGGAAAACATTTGACCCTAAAAAAAAAAATCAAAAGATGAATCATAACAAGTACATATTTGCACTTGATTCACTCAGTTGGGGAAATGAAACCGGACATACAGGTGAGCTTTTGGTATTATATTTAATATAATGTAAATTGGTCAACTAAATAGTTGTCTATTTTGTTTTGTAGAATAGTCGTTTGTTGGGATTTTTTTTTTCATTTGTACTATTTGTTTAAGATTAATTATCTTAATGTTTATTGGTTTGATTCCCATGGATGCAGTGATTCTCCTGTCTCGGATATCTATGCTTCCGGATGTCTTGTAGTGGTGCTTATCATTAGGGGTGCATTTGTTTATCTTGATTTTGGTTCTGATAGTTGTTGGAAACCTTTTATTTAGTTATAATTGCTGTATTTGTATTTTAGTTGATTTATGGTTAATTGTTTGATAAAGGGATCTTGTATGATGGCTTGATGTGTATTTGCAGAATTGCTGTGTTAGTGATGGTACTTTTGACCCGGGATGTGAGTGGCAGTGTGGCTGGAGTAATGGTAAGGCTTTGTTGTTGTTTCCGAGTTGTTGGTGTGTTTATTTGGAGGCTCTAGTTTGGTGCTCTAGCACTGTAGAGACATGTGTGGTGTTGTTTGTGTTAATTGTATGTTTTGGTGCCTGTGTGCTCTAGTCGGAGATTAACCGGAGAGTCTCGTTGATAGTGTGGTGAAGCTTTGCTTGATAGATGTCATTGCTTCATGTTGTGTATGCAAGGTTTATTTATTTATTTATTAATTTCTCATCTCTCTCAGTATAGAGGGAGTCTCCAGACATTGCCTTATATGTAGTTAAGTAATGTTTTACTTACTATTTCCCGTAGGAACTTTGAAAGCTTTATCTTCATGATGAGTTCGAGACTGTGGTATCCATCGTGGCTGGAAAGCTTGGAGCTTTCTTAAAACATCATCACGAAGGAGTCGGAAGTAAATTGATCTTCTGATCCTCACCGGGAAGCTACTGAATCAAATTTGTTTCCTCAGACAGCATACGGAAAGAAGATATAACTAGATTACTACTTTCAACTTATTGTAAGACATTATATGCAATAATCTCTTAAATAAATAGGGATTATACTACACATGTAGCCTAAATACTTTTTCTGATCATCATAGGTATTCCTGAGCCTTATGTATTTATATACGAATAGTATTCTCATAAAATATTTGCTTTATGTATGACAAGGGTGCCAATATCTTGATGAGAAATACTAGTTGTGATTTGTGCATTTTTGGAAGATTTAATAATGCTACAAGCTGTTTATATACTTGTGTTAGTACATTTTTTATAACTATTGACTTGCTGAGAAAATATTCATGAAGCATTTATCAAAATGTTAAATGTATAGATGCATATAATAGGTTATCTCAGTTACTTTATGAGTGCATTTGTGTAACAGGCCGATAGGGATTTACCACATAGGCAGCAATAATATTGCAAGGACAGGAGCATTAAAAATAGTTAGATCTGTTTATCATTAGAAAATGTGAAATTTTCATCTTTTGTTTTGTTAATGAAATAGCTTTTCAAAATTCAAAAATAGTATAAGCTATAATTGAATAATAAAAAGCTCATTATATTTAAATAAGGCTTTTATATAGTATACAGGAGCTATTTAAACACCTTGCTTCTTTGAACTAATATGACCTTTTCACTAGTTTTCAGTATGATGATGGACCCTTTCAGGTAACTCAAATTAATGCAATGAATGGAAGATCAGACTTTTAAGGTTTATTAGTCACTCTTCTATGAGAGACTGCACCGGGGTGTTTGGTTATAAGAAAACTAGCAGGATCTTGTTGGTTTTACTTCTTGATGAGTAATCACTATATTTGGTTTCTGGCAAAGAAATGCAGTGTTCATTTCTTTCAGAACAATCAGTATGTTAATTGATTGTTAGTAAAATCACTTAGCATCTTATTTATCAGCTGCCAATGTTAATGGTTATTGATGGCCCTTAGGTGATTCATTTACAACTATGTTCCATTTAGCTGATCACCTATGGCAGTACTATGTATCACACTTCAGCCTTTATTAGCCATATTTATGTAATAAAAGAATGCCACAGTCTCTTTTTAAGGTTCTTATCAAATGTGATTACTTTAAAACAGAAGAGTGAACTAATAGATCATAGTAGTTCTTAATAACCTACTAACTAATGTAAGAAAATTCTGTGCTTTATTCCTAATATGTAGCAGTCATCAATTTACTAATTGACACAACATTATATCTATATATTTGGTTCATACAAAAAATTGTTTATGTTATTGATGAGAAGCCTTATTTTTATAGTTATGACTATAGACATTTAGGCAGGTGCTGACTGGATGCTGCTTTTTATAGGAGGTCAATTTGAGTGACTGATGTCATTCGAGTTAGGAGTTTTAAACTCCAGAGGGGTTCGGGTTGGTTACTTTGTTTCATGTTTATGTCATAAATATTTTCTAATAACTTTTCAGACGCTCATATCTTATGTAGTAGGAAACAACCTTAATTTTAAGAATATGATACTCTTACACTATGTTTGTTCTAATGATCATAATATTTTCCTATTAGATATATTCTTATGTATTTCTTAGATCAGTATGTTTATATTTACATCATTTAATTCTCAATGACTACACTAAAAGCTATATCAGTTAACATTAATGGTTTAAATAATCCTAATAAAAGAAGGAATTTAACTAGATATCTTAAGTTACATAAATCCCAGTTAGTATTTTTACAAGAAACTCACTTAATAACAGAGGATTATATACAGACTTGAATCTAAAACATATAAGTTCTGAACATACTAAGAAAAAGAGAGGAGTAGCTATCCTATGGAGCAGCATAATGCCTTTTCCTAAAATAATAGATACATATAAAGATAATAAAGGAATGTTTTGTGCAGTTACCATAGAAATAAACAGTAAAATTTTCACATTGATTAACATATATTGGATCCCAGGGATAGGGATAAACACAGTGAAACAACATCTAGATCAAATTGTACTATTCTCTAAAGGGAACATTATTTTGGCAGGAGATTTCAATTGTATTCTAGATTACAAAGACTCTAGTACTAATGGGAAGAGAAGAATATCTGCATCATCTAAATTATTAAAAGACTTTTCAGACCCTTATTTTTTGAAAGATATAAATTATTTTGCAGATACTACTCCTTTGTTTTACACCTTTTTTCTCATAGACATAACTCATACTCGAGGATAGATAGAGTTTTTATTTCTAATAATTTAACAGATTCCTTAAACAAATCAGCAGTGATTTCATGTCCTTTATCAGATCATAATTATATAATTAATTTACATATGGGATGCCCTAAAAGCTTATCTATATGGTAGGATATTGAATTGGTACAACAAAAAAAAGAAAGCTTGGGATAAAGAGCTGCAAGATATACAATGTAAATTAGATACTTTAAAACTTAGTAATATGGGTGATAAAGATATATCAGATAAAAGAAAATAAATAAATATGTTAAATAATAAATATATAGAAATATTAAAACAAATAAAACTATGATCAATACAGAAAAATTCAAGTTTATAAATTTCTCTTCTAACCCTAAATCCTTAAAAATTCTTGCTAATAAAACAAAAAGATTAAATAGATTTAATCATATTAATGAAATATTCTCCCCTAAAAAAGGAAAAATGGTATCGGAAATTCATAATATATTAACTGAATTTAGAGAGTTTTTTTATAAACATCAACCAAACAACTACTGAAATTAACTCTAAAGAGGAAATAAAAACATTTATTAATAAATACACTAAAACATGAATTTCAGAGGAACAAGGGATTTCTATTGATAAACAAATATCTTTCAAAGAACTTCAAACTCACATTACCAAATTAAACCAAAATAAAGCACAAGGTAATAACGGCATCATTCCTGAAATTTACAAATTACTACCTATAAGTGCTCTAAAATTGCTTTATAAAGTATTTAATCTTGTTCAGGACAAAAACATAATTCCACCTTCTTGGAAATACACTTTTATTTCTCCTATTTTAAAATCTAACAAAGATCCCTCTAAGTGTACCTCCTATAGACCCATCTCCCTATTAAACACTGATTACAAATTATTTATGTCCATTTATGCAGAAAGGCTTAAAACACTTTTACCCAAATTAGTTGATAGTGATCAAACGGGGTTTATAATAAAGAAAACTTCATATGATAACATTAAAAGAATATTAACTTTAATTGATTCAGTGAAAAATCTTAAAACAAATTTAACCCTAGTTAGTTTAGATATAAATTGTGCTTTCGACTCAGTTGCATGGGAATATCTGTTCACTCTTTTAAAGGAATTAAATTTCTCTAATAATTTTATCAATCTTATCACTCTGTTATATGATGGTAGCCAAGCTTATGTTAAAATTGGTACTAGTATATCTCAAAATATACCAATAGTAAAAGGTACTAAGCAAGGGTGTCCTTTATCCCCTGTTTTATTTTCATTAGTTATGGAACCATGGGCAAATTTAATAAGACATGATACAGATATTGAAGGATACAAATTAAACCCCACTATATCATCTACAATACAAATGTTTGCAGATGACATATTGATTACTCTTGGGAGTAGAAGGGAATCTATACAAAAACTTTTTAAAAACATGGAATATTTTCAAAATAATTCCGGCCTTACTTTTAATAATAATAAAACACAAATTCTTTTAACAGGTTCAAAAAATACAATATACCTGATGAATATAATGAATATATAGCTTAGTTTCAACAAATAGCATATTTAGGTATAAATATTACTAACAATATTAAAGATACCATTCAAATACATTATAATAAAAGTCTATTACAAATAGAACTTTTAATAAATAAATGGAACAAATTACCCTTTTCTATGGATGATAAAATTTTAATAATAAAGATGATCCTTCTCCCCAAAATCTTATATATAATTCAATCTTTATCTATACCTCATTCTTACCAAATAATTAAAAATTTTAATTGAATGATTCAGAAATGTTTGTGGTTACCAAATAAGCCAAGGATTGCATTAACATACCATATGTATAATTGGAATAATGGGGGTATAGCCTTACCAAATTTAGAAATGTATTCAATTTCATCAGTATTCAATTCTCGATTACATTTTTGGTTTTCCCCTGGGAGGGGGTTAAAAAAAACCATTTTGAAGTGTAAGGTTTTAAAAATCTTCATTGTTTGTCAGGTGGATGTGGATTTCCAGTGAGATTAATTTATGGTCTGATCTTACCAAAGAGTGATGTACTTCTGGTGTGGAGCATTTTGTCCCCATGTTTGTGATGATCAAGTCTAGTATATTGTCTCCTCTTGTGGGAATGGTGACTAGTTGTTCCATTGCATTTGAGTTTATGAATTCTAGGAACCTTTGGGCTAGGGTGTTGGGGCTTGAGTAATGTTCCCAGTCTATGTTTGGGTAGTTGAAGTCTCCCAAAATGATGGTATTTGGAGACATTCATACTCTCCAGTGTCTTCAGGAAGGCTGTGTGGGGTTCCTGAGTTTGAGAGGGTGGTCTGTAGCATGCTACAAACTGTAAGGCAGTTTTGCCTATGGTTAGTTGCACCTGGATAGTCTCCAATGCTTCCTGCGTTGCCACTAACCTGGAGGTGTGGGTATCTTTGATGAAAATGGATACTCCCCCTCCTTTTGTGGTTCGGTCCAAGTTCTGGGGCCGGAAAGCATGATATGAGGTAAAACCTGATAGTGCTGGGGTGCTCTCAGGAGCCTTGAACCAGGTTTCAGTCACTGTACAGACATCGATGTTCTCCATACTGAGAAGGGCCTCAAGGGCGTGCATCTTGAGGTTTAGACTTCTGGCATTGAGCAACATTACCCTTAGTTTTTTTCCACTTGTGTTTTCTAGGGAGGTAGGTTTGTCATTTGAGCCTTGCCTAAAAAAGGCACTATGGGGGTGGCAAGAGCCTTGGCCAATATCCGGAAGCCCAGGGGTGACAGGTGCAAGCCATCCTCGAAGCAGCGTGGCTTGTCAAGCATATCATCCCAAGCAGACAGACACTGATCCCTTAGAATGACACCAGTAATTAAGCCAATTGTTAAAACTGATCATTTTGTCTTTGTACTGTGGCATCATTCTTGGTGAGGTAAGATGCTGTTCAGGGTCAGGGTCATACCAGCCTGGGCTACATAATCAGAGAGCTCCTCTATGTCTCTTTCATGTAGTCCAGGCACGCCTCAGGTCGTTCACACCGGCATGTACAATGACTGAGTCATATTTGTACTTGCTGTGGAGTGACCTGAGTGCTTGTGTTATGTGGTGGATTCTAGCTCCGACAGGCAGCCACTGTGACCCTCTCCTTGTTCAGTCTGGTGAGCGGGATGTCAGTGTGCCTGACTATGGAGTCACCTATTACAAGTGTGTCTGGCATGTTGTTTGGCCTTAAGGGCTGTGACTGTTTAGCACACTGACTTTGTGAACTATGTGTTGCATGTGCTATGTCTTGAGGTGGCGGTTGCTTGGGTGTCTGCTTTGGAGTCCTCTGTTGTTTTGGTAGATTTTTAATCAGCGCCTCGGAGTATGTTATTGTGTGTTTATGTGTTTGGTTTGCAGTTGTGATAGTTCTATGTGAGACTGGGTTTGTGGTGTGCGTGGTTACCTTCTCCTCCTGACTGGTCTTGCCAGTACTGAACTGAGAGAGCTCAGCCTCCAGTTTGGCTATATAGTTGCATCTCTCGTGTATATTTGTATTTGTTGGGAGGAGGAGAGGGTTGTCTGTGTACATGAGGCAATTGTAACATTGCCTCAAGATTCCCAGATTCACCAGCTGAACAGGAGAGGACGCCAGCAACTGACCCTTCGACATGCCAGAAATAGTGAAAAAGATTGCTGTGTAACTGAGTCAGAAAGGACCTATAGGGAAATGGGTACTCAACAGAATTTAGGTGAATGAAGTACTTTTGTTTGTTTAAGAGTGCTTTACCTGTATACAAAATGCTTCAGGAGCAAGTGCTGAGCTTTTCAGATAGAGTATAGGCTGTTTAGATTGCAAGTAGAACAGTTCTAAGGGAAAACTTGAAGAGCAGACTTGGCGGAGCCAGAAAAAGTTTAACCTCTTTTAACCAAGTTTAACCTTGTTTAACCGGCGCTGCTCTATGCGCACGACCGCACAAAGCCGTGCAAATGCGGATTTTAAGCAGTGAACTACAAAAGAGCTAGGAATGGTCCCAAACAACCAATTACTAACAGCTTCTTGTGCTGAGGTCACTTCCCCCAAGGACAGGTAGGCTGCTCAAGGCTCCCCACTCCCACTGGTGAGCAAAGAAACTTCCTTCTATCCAAGTAAGGTAATGGACAACACAGGAACTACACCACAGCCCAGAATACAGCAATGCCTGTATACTGGTCTAAACTAGTCGAGAAAGGCAGGAAAACAAGGATTATTATTTTTTTTTTTTGTTTTTTTTTTGCAGAAATACACAGAAAATGCAGAGACAGTGATAAATTAGTTACACAGGCTAGCACACTTTAGTGGGCAGCCTCCACAGTTCAATTAAACAAACAAACTTTCGACTAAATTCGACTAAATGTAACTTTAAGTGCAGATTTTAAAATAAATGCAGTAATCAGTAAAAAAAACAGTTCAGGCTAGTTGAAAGTAAGCAGCAGAAGCTATTTTCAGTGAAAAAAAAGCAAAGATACTTAAATCCAGAAGGTAGTCACTTTTTTGAGTTCCTTGCTGCTAGGACCACTCTGTAAACCCACGTGGAGCTTGTCTGAGCAGTATAGCCAGAAAAGCTCAGAGGCAGATTTTAAGCAGTGAACTACAAAAGAGCTAGGAATGGTCCCAAACAACCAATTACTAACAGCTTCTTGTGCTGAGGTCACTTCCCCCAAAGACAGGTAGGCTGCTCAAGGCTCCCCACTCCCACTGGTGAGCAAAGAAACTTCCTTCTATCCAAGTAAGGTAAAGGACAACACCGGAACTACACCACAGCCAGAATACGGGCAATGCCTGTATATTGGTCTAAACTAGTCGAGAAAGGTGGGAAAACAAGGATTATTTTTTTGTTTTTTTTGCAGAAATACACAGAAAATGCAGAGACAGTGATAAATTAGTTACACAGGCTAGCACACTTTATTGGGCAGCCTCCACAGTTCAATTAAACAAACAAACAAGCAAACTTTTGACTAAATTCGACTAAATGTAACTTTAAGTGCAGATTTTAAAATAAATGCAGTAATCAGTAAAAAAAAAACAGTTCAGGCTAGTTCAAAGTAAGCAGCAGAAGCTATTTTCAGTGAAAAAAAGCAAAGATACTTAAATCCAGAAGGTAGTCGCTTTTAGGGTTCCTTGCTGCTAGGACCACTCTGTAAACCCACGTGGAGCTTGTCTGAGCAGTATAGCCAGAAAAAACACAGAGGTGGATTTTAAGCAGTGAACTACAAAAGAGCTAGGAATGGTCCCAAACAACCAATTACTAACAGCTTCTTGTGCTGAGGTCACTTCCCCCAAGGACAGGTAGGCTGCTCAAGGCTCCCCACTCCCACTGGTGAGCAAAGAAACTTCCTTCTATCCAAGTAAGGTAATGGACAACACAGGAACTACACCACAGCCCAGAATACAGCAATGCCTGTATACTGGTCTAAACTAGTCGAGAAAGGCGGGAAAACAAGGATTATTTTTTTGTTTTTTGTTTTTTTGCAGAAATACACAGAAAATGCAGAGACAGTGATAAATTAGTTACACAGGCTAGCACACTTTATTGGGCAGCCTCCACAGTTCAATTAAACAAACAAACAAGCAAACTTTCGACTAAATTCGACTAAATGTAACTTTAAGTGCAGATTTTAAAATAAATGCAGTAATCAGTAAAAAAACAGTTCAGGCTAGTTCAAAGTATGCAGTAGAAGCTATTTTCAGTGAAAAAAAAGCAAAGATACTTAAATCCAGAAGGTAGTCACTTTTTCGAGTTCCTTGCTGCTAGGACCACTCTGTAAACCCGTGGAGCTTGTCTGAGCAGTATAGCCAGAAAAAAATGCCCAGAGGCGGATTTTAAGCAGTGAACTACAAAAGAGCTAGGAATGGTCCCAAACAACCAATTACTAACAGCTTCTTGTGCTGAGGTCACTTCCTCCAAGGACAGGTAGGCTGCTCAAAATCCCCACTCACTGGTGAGCAAAGAAACTTCCTTCTATCCAAGTAAGGTAATGGACAACACAGGAACTACACACAGCCCAGAATACAGCAATGCCTGTATACTGGTCTAAACTAGTCGAGAAAGGCGAAAACAAGGATTATTTTTTTTGTTTTTGTTTTTTGCAGAAATACACAGAAAATGCAGAGACAGTGATAAATTAGTTACACAGGCTAGCACACTTTAGTGGGCAGCTTCCACAGTTCAATTAAACAAACAAACAAGCAAACTTTCAACTAAATTCGACTAAATGTAACTTTAAGTGCAGATTTTAAAATAAATGCAGTAATCAGAGTTATTTAAGCACCTTGCTTCTTTGAACTAATATGACCTTTTCACTAGTTTTCAGTATGATGATGGACCCTTTCAGGTAACTCAAATTAATGCAATGAATGGAAGATCAGACTTTTAAGGTTTATTAGTCACTCTTCTATGAGAGACTGCACCGGGGTGTTTGGTTATAAGAAAACTAGCAGGATCTTGTTGGTTTTACTTCTTGATGAGTAATCACTATATTTGGTTTCTGGCAAAGAAATGCAGTGTTCATTTCTTTCAGAACAATCAGCATGTTAGTTGATTGTTAGTAAAATCACTTTTATTAGCATCTTATTTATCAGCTGCCAATGTTAATGGTTATTGAAGGCCCTTAGGTGATTCATTTACAACTATGTTCCATTTAGCTGATCACCTATGGCAGTACTATGTATCACACTTCAGCCTTTATTAGATATATTTATGTAATAAAAGAATGCCATAGTCTCTTTTTAAGGTTCTTATCAAATATGATTACTTTAAAACAGAAGAGTGAACTAATAGATCATAGTAGTTTTTAATAACCTACTAACTAATGTAAGAAAATTCTGTACTTTATTCCTAATATGTAGCTGTCATCAATTTACTAATTGACACAACATTATATCTATATATTTGGTTCATACAAAAAATTGTTTATGTTATTGATGAGAAGCCTTATTTTTATAGTTATGACTATAGACATTTAGGCAGGTGCTGACTGGATGCTGCTTTTTATAGGAGGTCGATTTGAGTGACTGATGTCATTTGAGTTAGGAGTTTTAAACTCCGGAGGGGTTCGGGTTGGTTACTTTGTTTCATGTTTATGTTATAAATATTTTCTAATAACTTTTCAGATGCTCATATCTTATTTAGTAGGAAACAACCTTAATTTTAAGAATATGATACTCTTACACTATGTTTGTTCTAATGATCATAATAGTTTTCCTATTAGATATATTCTTGTGTATTTCTTAGATCAGTATGTTTATATTTACATCATTTAATTCTCAATGACTACACTAAAAGCTATATCAGTTAACATTAATGGTTTAAATAATCCTAATAAAAGGAGGAATTTAACTAGATATCTTAAGTTACATAAATCCCAGTTAGTATTTTTACAAGAAACTCACTTAATAACAGAGGATATATTCAGACTTGAATCTAAAACATATAAGATTTTACTAAGTTCTGAACATACTAAGAAAAAGAGAGGAGTAGCTATCCTATGGAGCAGCATAATGCCTTTTCCTAAAATAATAGATACATATAAGGATAATAAAGGAATGTTTTGTGCAGTTACCATAGAAATAAACAGTAACATTTTCACATTGATTAACATATATTGGATCCCAGGGATAGGGATAAACACAGTGAAACAACATCTAGATCAAATTGTACTATTCTCTAAAGGGAACATTATTTTGGCAGGAGATTTCAATTGTATTCTAGATTACAAAGACTCTAGTACTAATGTGAAGAGAAGAATATCTGCATCATCTAAATTATTAAAAGACTTTTCAGACACTTATTTTTTGAAAGATATAAATTATTTTGCAGATACTACTTCTTTGTTTTACACCTTTTTTTCTCATAGACATAACTCATACTCGAGGATAGATAGAGTTTTTATTTCTAATAATTTAACAGATTCCTTAAACAAATCAGCAGTGATTTCATGTCCTTTATCAGATCATAATTATATAATTAATTTACATATGGGATGCCCTAAAAGCTTATCTATATGGTAGGATATTGAATTGGTACAACAAAAAAAAAAGAAAGCTTGGGATAAAGAGCTGCAAGATATACAATGTAAATTAGATACTTTAAAACTTAGTAATATGGGTGATAAAGATATATCAGATAAAAGAAAATAAATAAATATGTTAAATAATAAATATATAGAAATATTAAAACATAAAACTATGATCAATATATAAAAATTCAAGTTTATAAATTTCTCTTCTAACGCTAAATCCTTAAAAATTCTTGCTAATAAAACGAAAAGATTAAATAGATTTAATCATATTAATGAAATATTCTCCCCTAAAAAAGGAAAAATGGTATCAGAAATTCATAATATATTAACTAAATTTAGAGAGTTTTTTTATAAACATCAACCAAACAACTACTGAAATTAACTCTAAAGAGGAAATAAAAACATTTATTAATAAATACACTAAAACAAGAATTTCAGAGGAACAAGGGATTTCTATTGATAAACAAATATCTTTCAAAGAACTTCAAACTCACATTACCAAATTAAAGCAAAATAAAGCACAAGGTAATGACGGCATCATTCCTGAAATTTACAAATTACTACCTATACATGCTCTAAAATTGCTTTATAAAGTATTTAATCTTGTTCAGGACAAAAACATAATTCCACCTTCTTGGAAATACACTTTTATTTCTCCTATTTTAAAATCTAACAAAGATCCCTCTAAGTGTACCTCCTATAGACCCATCTCCCTATTAAACACTGATTACAAATTATTTATGTCCATTTATGCAGAAAGGCTTAAAACACTTTTACCCAAATTAGTTGATAGTGACCAAACGGGGTTTATAATAAAGAAAACTTCATATGATAACATTAAAAGAATATTAACTTTAATTGATTCAGTGAAAAATCTTAAAACAAATTTAACCCTAGTTAGTTTAGATATAAATTGTGCTTTCGACTCAGTTGCATGGGAATATCTGTTCACTCTATTAAAGGAATTAAATTTCTCCAATAATTTTATCAATCTTATCACTCTGTTATATGATGGTAGCCAAGCTTATGTTAAAATTGGTACTATTATATCTCAAAATATACCAATAGTAAAAGGTACTAAGCAAGGGTGTCCTTTATCCCCTGTTTTATTTTCATTAGTTATGGAACCATGGGCAAATTTAATAAGACATGATACAGATATTGAAGGATACAAATTAAACCCCACTATATCATCTACAATACAAATGTTTGCAGATGACATATTGATTACTCTTGGGAGTAGAAGGGAATCTATACAAAAACTTTTTAAAAACATGGAATATTTTCAAAAAAATTCCGGCCTTACTTTTAATAATAATAAAACACAAATTCTTTTAACAGGTTCAAAAAATACAATATACCTGATGAATATAATGAATATATAGCTTAGTTTCAACAAATAGCATATTTAGGTATAAATATTACTAACAATATTAAAGATACCATTCAAATAAATTATAATAAAAGTCTATTACAAATAGAACTTTTAATAAATAAATGGAACAAATTACCCTTTTCTATGGATGATAAACTTTTAATAATAAAGATGATCCTTCTCCCCAAAATCTTATATATAATTCAATCTTTATCTATACCTCATTCTTACCAAATAATTAAAAATTTTAATTGAATGATTCAGAAATTTTTGTGGTTACCAAATAAGCCAAGGATTGCATTAACATACCATATGTATAATTGGAATAATGGGGGTATAGCCTTACCAAATTTAGAAATATATTCAATTTCATCAGTATTCAATACAATCTCTCATCTCATTGATGTGGAATACACTGCTAAATGGAAAGAGTTTATAGAGGTATTGTCACAAAATTACCAAAGATATAAACGGTTCCTATAAGCTAAATACAATTAATAATCCATTTATTTGGAGGTAAAAAGATTACATTTCTGAATTTTCTTCTCTGAGTTTTAACTCTAAGTATATAGTTTTTCTTTTAAAATCATTTAAAATTTTTATATTTAAATATAATATATATAAGGATTGGCTTTTTTTTTACTCTTCCCTATAGCCTACACACACAGGTCCATTTTCTCTTCAGATTATACAAAAATGTCTATTTCAGCAAAAGCATTTAACATTTTGGCACCGAATGATGATAAATAATGAGGTAAAATTTAATAGTTTACTCTTGGAAGAGTATAAACTTGATTCTTGTTTATGGTTAGAGCTTCAAGAAGCTAGACAATATGTATATGTATTAAATAGATTGGATTCTATGTCTCCTATAATTAGGAAAAAAATGCCCAAGCTAATAAAATATATGATTTTATCAGTTTTGCATAAATCTCCTGCTAATAACAAGTTATCAAACATTTATAGGGCAATTAAATGTGATTTAGATACACATTCAGATAATTATGGAAATATTTTTCTTTAATTAATAATAATCCCCCTTCTGAGAAAGACAAATTGAATATTTTACAATCAGCAAGCATGACTACTACTTCTTTAAAATGGAAATTATTCACATGGAGATTTTTAAATAGATCATTTATCACTCCTCGTAATATAAGTATATTTTCTAAAAATAATATAACATGTTGGAGATGTAATATTGAATTGAATACTGACTGGTCTCATATGTTTTATAATTGCATATATTTAAGAAAATTTTGGGATGATATCAATAATTTGTTGCAAACAATTTTTACTGATAATTTCTTTATAGCTACATCACTTGTTTTATTTAATACTCCTATTCCTGATTGTGTAAAAGAGAATAAGTACCATTTGGTTTGGTCTATACTATCTATAGCTAGAAAAACAATCACTAAGAATTGGAAATCTAGTTCAGCACCTACATTTGTGGAATTTAAAAATATACTCCTTGAAATGTGTAATTTGGAAATGTTAACTATTACATCTAGATCATCTAGGAATACTACATTATATAATTCATGGAATATCATCTATGAACTTCTAGAAACATAGTTTATTAATTTATGTAAACAGATGATTTTTATTAATCCTACAGCTACATTAAGACATTTTTTTGCATGATGAACGTCTTTGTACATAGTTTAGTTACACTGATTTATATATTAGACGGTTTGTTTTTTTTTATTTTCTTGTTTTTTAACTTTAAAGAAAAAATGTTATAATTTCATGGAAATATTTGTTCATTTTAATAATTATTTAATAAAATTCTTTGAAAAAAACTATTTTGTAAAAAAGGATGTTTTTAAAAATACATGTTAATGAGCTCATAATTAAAATGGTCTAAACAGTTAGGGTTTTGCACCTGTAAGCCTTTTCAGAAACACAAATGCTGACAGAAATAGTGATTTAGCAGACAACTATAACACAGAACTTTTTAACTTCTAAGGAAAATCTAATTCTTTGTTACTCTTTTGGTTGATGAAAGTGGTAGTAGTATTAAATGACATGGTTTGTGGTATTAAATGGCATGGTTTGTAGTATTAAATGACATAGTTTGTATTCTTCATTTGTGCTGTTGATAAAAACATTCATATAATTAAAAACTTTGCAAAAGTATGTGTATTCAAAGACAGCTAATGATGGCATATTTAAACAATTTGGTGTGTGTGTGTGTGTGTGTGTGTGTGGGGGGGGGCTTCTGGACAAAGTAAGAGCACACTAAATATAGACTTTGACTATGGATACAGATGGTTCTATAGAATGTCTGGTAGCTATTATTGCTATTAATTGTGTAATTTGCATGCCTTTCCTTCTCCAAACACTATGCTGTGATGTACACGCTGTATTTTTTTTGATGTTCCAATAAAACTCATATATAAGCAAGAGAGTGTGATGACATGCAGTTCAACTGTCCTCTGGAAGACAGTGAAACCCAACTGGTTTGCCACATAACCCTGATGTTCTTGTCCTAAGTAGCAGAGGTTAAAGTTAAATGCTTTTATGAACTGTGCTATAAAATAAAGTTATCTGTGGATCAGAAATAATAAAATAAAGTTATCTATGGATCAGAAATAAAAGGCTTTACCTGAGCAGCAAGACCAATCAATGGCTTGCAGATTTTCCTTTCATGATGAAGTTTATAATGGAACACCTAACTGACTTAAAAAAATGGTGAAATGCTTCTTTGAAAGCTTTAGTGCATTTAAGCTAAAGCTTTTTCTCTGTGAAAAGTGTCAGAAAAGTCATGTCTACTTTCTGCTCTTAATATCTAGGTATAATACAGCTGAATATCAGCATGCTATTTATACACAGAAAAACAGGACAAAGTCCCCAAGTTAGGAAATTAATTTTAAGCAAGATTTTCAATGTTTTCTGTCTTGAGAGGATAAATATATTAGTGTAAATGTGTGCAGGAGGCCACAGACCAGCTTCAGATAGGAATAACTGCTTTAAATTGTGATTCTGTTTTAGAACCCGTTTCCACATTCAAATGTTGAAGTATTTTATCAGTATGCAGACCAAATTACCATGTGCTGAAATCTTTATCTTTAAAAAACGTTTTCCATATTTGGGGCAATCTGTTTCTGTGAACCTCAGTATTTGGTTACAGCAGCTTCTGACTTCATTGTGATCTTACTAATGAGGCACTCTGACGAGAGAAGTAAACAGCCTAGTTACCTGCTCTAGACTGAATTCAGTGCAGCAAATCAAAGAGGTACTAAGCATACATCAGCAAGCAGCAGTAACAACAGCAAATAAAAACAAAATTACAAAAATGCAAACTAGCATTAGCTACAGTACTGTGCATGTGAATTTATGAATGCGTTTTCATTACTTTCTGCTGTACGTATCAAATAAATAACACTACATATAACTATATAACTTTAACTATAGGCAATCAGACTCCAGTCTAAAATTCAGTATTCCAAAACTGGCGTACGCCTCCTCCTTTCCATGCTAGCCTCCCTCAGGTTTAAATATGCTTAATAGGGGAAGATCTGCACATTTTGAGACAGCCACAAGGATATATATGTCTTTCTTCAAGCTGTATTAACCCTAGAGTTGATAACATTTGCAACCCTTGTCAACTGTATAATGTAAAATTTAGCATTTATATTTATGGTAGTAATTTGTCTTCTGCCTACTAATTTATAGTATAAAGAGTTGTAAGTTTTCCGTGGCTTAGTTTTAAAGTATGATTGGACTTCGATCATTTATTTATTGATGCTAGATGTTTAGATTTGTGCCATCATCTGTTTGATGGATGCAGTCAAATAAAGCCTTTAGCATTTTACTACAGCAATACAATGTACATTTAGTATATTTATTATAACTACATCAAATAACAGTATATTTTCTCAGGAAGCTAGCTAGTCTAAATTTGGTTGTCTATACCACTGTTTTACCATTTCAACAAATTATGTTTTTTCATCCATGTTTTGCCTGTTACAAACATTAAATACATACAGACACTATATATATATATATATATATATATATATATATATATATATTTATTTATGGGTCTACTTAATTTCACTGAAAACTCATTTCACCGGAAACTCATTTGATTGAAACTCATTTCATTTAAAGTTATATATGGCTTTGCCCCACAGTAGTGCGATTCTGGAGTTAGTATATAAAATAAGGGGGTTACCTTTAGTTCATCAAAAGGCCACAAAATCGACACTCACTTCTTCGATACGACATAACATCGAAAACCAGAGAGCCAATGTTTCCCACATGGTAAGTAACCGTTTGGCCATCCAAAAGTCGAAATCTACCATTGAAACAAACACACAGATGTGGGAGAATACACCCCCCCCCACACCCCGCTATGTGCGGACTTCACCCTTACTTTATATTCCAACTCTGAGAGCTCACTACCACGGGGATACAGGGCAAAGTTCAAGTTGGTGGCCAAATGATTACATACCATGTTTTCAATGTTATGCCGTGTTGAAGAATTGGGTTTCGATGCTGTGGCCATTCAATGAACTAAGGGTAACCCAAAGTAAGGGGGGTGTGTGGGGGGCACAGCCACATAGTTTGGTTTTATATTGTCTTCTGGAAAAAGTTATTCATTGGACTTGTAAGTATCCACATCAATGTTTTTAAACATTTAAAATAGGTGGGGGCTATGCCCCCCACACCTCCCCTTACTTTATATACTAACTCCAGGATCACACTACAGTGGGAAAAAGGCCATATATAACTTTCAAAGAAATGATTTTAAGTTAAATGAGTTTTCAGTGAAATGAGCTTTCAGTGAAATGAAGTAGACCCATATATATATATATATATATATATATATATATATATAGGTCCAGTATGTAATCTCAAAATACTGAAATTCAGTATTTCGAAATTACATACTCAAAGTTCCGAAACCAGCAGAAGCACGAAATTCAAAATCCTGAAGCACGGAGATGTTGAATTTCTGCTTCCGCTGGTGTGTGGATGTATCTGTTGAATTTAGGCAAGTTTGTGTGTGCCAAAGCAATACTCAAAGATAGCAGGCAGCAAGTTCTCATAAGTACTTTGCAGAACAGTTTGTGCCACAAGTTGCAACATTCTTAATTAGTAAAGAGTTGCCAAAGAAATCAGTGTAGTCCTTAACAATAACATCTGTCATGCCCTTTCATCATGTTATACAGATATAAAATGTATGCCTTTTCTACCAAACACCACGTGATTAACTGAGTGAAATGTGCAATAACAAAAAGGAGAAGAGATTTAGCAACCTTGTGCTGTATAAAGTGTAATGTACAAAATGTCCTTCAGGGCATGACATAAAAATGGAGTCCTTGATAAATTTTGTTGAGATTTGCAGCCACAATGTGCCCTTAAGAAAAATGAGCACCAGACTAAACCCCAAATTTAGATATGTAGTAGTAATCATTGTTGGTATAGTGATGGAGAACATGGTTATTGAATATCTTCCCTGAGGTAATTATGGAGCTATCAAAGAATGCGGGGGGGAGGGGGAGGCGCATAACTCAGCAGTTTCTGGTGATAGCCATAGTGAAAGAGAGCAGTATAATTTGTAAAGCCGGAGTGAAAGAGTACAGCATCACTTGAGTATCTGGCATTCTGGCATTTATGATATGAGTTGGAACTACATCATTTAATATAAACAAAAATCACACAGCTTAAACCCAGCAGTCAGTCTTAATCAGCCAGAGCAATATTCATTTGTCATGTTGTATAGATGAGTTCAGTAAGAGTGAATGACCCAATGAATTGGGTGTGATGACCCCTCTTTGGACCAGTAATCAAGGAGCCTGAATCCTCACCACTGACACCGAAGAGGGATGTTCACTTGAAACAGAAATGGATGCACTCAGTATTTCCAGATGCAGACCTCTCTGCATCAAGCACAGTTTCCCTTAAGTGCATGCAAGGAATACACTCAGCCTGGGGTCTGGATTTCTCTACATCTGTCTCCCTCCAGGTTCCCAGTAAGACTCCCCACTAGTACAGCGGTAGGGTTAGGTCCTCAGTCAAGTGTCTAAGCCAAGTCCTTCAGCACCCTCTCTGTGAAACCAGTGCTTCGTGTCCCTGCTCCAAGTAGCTTACACACACACACACACACACACACACACACACACACACACACACACACACACACACACACACACACACCTGGAAAATGTTGGCACAGATTATCTGCTCTACCAACTTTGCCCAGAGTATATGATAATTATCACTGCCACCACACACACACACACACACACACACACACACACACACACACACACACACACACACACACCTGGAAAAGGCTGGCACAGATTATCTGCTCTACCAACTTTGCCCAGAGTATATGATAATTATCACTGCCACCAGACACTCTACAATCAGCTAATTTAAGGCCCTTAACAATTGGTGTCCAATTATACTGTGTAATATTAATACTAATACCAATGGTAGTATTTGACCAAGACAGCTAGGCCTTCAGGAGTGGCCCACACAGTGTCATTAAATAAATATAAACACTCTCAAAGGTTAAATACTTTTATTAATTTAACATGTGTTGACTGGGAAAGTCTGACTAGGACAGAGCCTATTTTCAGCAGAGGCCCAGGGAGAAATGCACCAGTGGAATGTGGGATGAAACCAGAGTACCCTGAAGAAACCCACATGAATATGGGTCTACTTCATTTGCCCTAACTTCCGATTTACCAACACCCATTTGCCCGACACCAAATTACCAAAATTTAATTTGACCGACCCTTCATTTGACCGACAAGTATTACTGGCAAGTAAATGGGATATGCCCCCTTCCCCACTGTAGTGCAACCCTGGAGTTAGAATATATATAGTTAGGGGGGATGTGGTGTTCATATTGCATTGTTTAGTTTTGCTTTAATATTGCTTAGTAAAACAAAAGTAAGTGGGGGACTTCACCCCCCACACCTCCCAATGTGGGGGGCTGTGCCCCCCACACCCTCCCTAACTATATATTCTAACTCCAGGGTCACACTACAGTGGGGAAGGGGGTATATCCCATTTACTTGCCAATAATATTTGTCGGTCAAATGAAGTGTCAGTCAAATGAAATTTCGGTCAAATGGGGTCGGGCAAATGGGTGTCGGTCATTCGGAAGTTAGGGCAAATGAAGTAGATCCCTATATATATATATATATATATATATATATATATATATATATATATATACATATATACACATATATATATATATATATATATATGTGTGTGTGTGTGTGTGTGTGTGTTTGTGTGTTTGTAACCAGTTCTTAATCACATGTTTTATATCCTTTTATACAGATGACACTAAAATGACATCAACAGTTCCCAATAAACTAGATGCATCTTATGAATAAAAATGTCTTCACGACATTACAAAGTTTGGCGTTACTGATATACTTTATTAATAGAAAAGTTCAAATGTGTTAATTTTGGTGCTTAATTTCCAAGCACTGTCACAAAACTGAAGATTCAAACAAAAAATAAATCCAATTTAAATACTGATAGTGAAGTGATATCAAAGTAACCAGTATACCAATTTGATAAATAAATACAAGAGTATTTCTTGTATACTGCTAATAAAACAAATAATCAGATGATATGAGAATTATGTTCATTGTGAATAAAAAAATGACAAATACATTTTGATCAAATAATTTCAGCAAATGTATATTCTTGTCTTTCTTGTATGTATAAAGAGAGGACCAAAAATTGTAGAACAGGTACCACACATTTGTAAGGGCTTGAAAATTAGATAATCCTCACTAAAGCCAGTTACCCAAAAAGGTCATTAAAGCCTGACCAGAGCAATGCTGTAAGATGGACATATGGATCCCATTAAGTTGTTAGTAAATCCATAATAAACACGATTTCCTACCGGAATAATCCATTTGCAATAAAGTACGGATGAACAATGTCAAAAACCCAATATGGATCTTGCCAAGCTGCTTACATGATGTCCTCAATTATAATAAATAATTCTACTAGAACATAATTTGGTACCAAATTTATAATCATAGTTGCTTCCCAGGTCCAGCCTCACAAATATATTGCTAGTGCATTGTTAATCGTTCAAGGAAGCAAGGACACCTTTCTCACAACTGGTAAGCACTTAACGGATTCCAAAGTAACATGGTATACAAAAGTACAGAGTTGTGATGCTGAATCACATATACCTGTAGCAGCTACAGCAGCAACAATGCAGAAATGGGAATCCATGAGGCAGTCTGGCCAAAGGAACAAACAAATTAACATTGATGGCGACAAAATTATTAACTTTTTCTAAAATCAGATTATCTAGACAACTGGTTATGGTAAGCTGACAGCAAAGACAGCAGAAAAAGAATCTAAAACTTGCCCATTTGAAGACAACTGTTTCCGTTTTCAGAAGTGAAAAAATGGCTGAATGAATTTGGTCAACATTTAGTTTATCAACGAATGTTACTACAATGAGGAAATATTTGTTTCCTTAATATGACTGGAGCTTACTATTATTATTATTATTGATAGGATATGCAAGAATTTGCCCCCTGCATGGCATTGATGTGAGAGACTCTCATTAAAAATGTTTTTGATGTTCCTTGAACACTCTTTTATACTTTTGTTTACTAGTAAAATGTCATCGATCAACTGGCCATCACAGAGCTATACTTTAGCATAACTGACCGTGTAAAAACAACCTCCAGCGAGTCTGAGAAAATTAAAAGAATGAAAACAGGATCAGAAAACTCATGTGGGATGTGAAGTTAGGATTCTATGTAGCCAGTTTCTGACACCCAAGTAACACTCTCTGATTGGTGATAAAGCCTTATTATTAATTGAACTACTCTGAACTGTTACAAAAGCTTCAACAGACTTTCCTGAAGGGTTTCCTATTCTATAAAGGCACAAACTTGTATTTGCTTTGGGGAGATAATAAGGCATGTTTTTGACACCCCAACTTTAAAAAGTGCATATTTGCTGCTGAAACACTTACTTTTATGACAGAAATGTTACAGTTACTTGCAGTTCTGAAGTCTGGATTTGTGGCGAATCCTTCTGCCCAAAAATAAGAAGGAAGAATCTACCATACTAAGTTTTGGGGATGAAACTGAGTTATTATGAGACCATGCTTAGACTGAAACATGGAAGCTTTTCACTAAGAAAGAAATACATCTATGTATGTTATTTATTTGGAACTGTTAAAAAGAAGGTTAATGCAAATCCCAATTAATAGATTCAGGTTACAGAGATTAACACTGAAAACTTCTCTGTAGGAGATCAATTATCATATCTATGTACTCCATGGAAGATTTTGCTGCTGTATTTCAGAAATTAGATAAAACTGGAAGACTGGTAGGTTATAAGGTTAACAAGGAGAAAGCAAGAGCTTAAATAAATTAATAAACTATACTTTGTCAGAGGTAACAGTTGTGGGATAGAACCTAATTGCCTAAGTTATCTTCATTTTAAGTTAGTTTTAAATAATGACATGAGGTTAACTTTAAGGGTAGATTATGGAAGGTAAGGATTTAATTGGAAATGGAAGTCATTTGCTTGGATATGGCAGGAAAGGTGCAGGATGTACAGTGGATCCTAATCACTTTGATGGTATATTCCTCACAATGTCTTCCTTTTGTTTTACCAGCAGAATTTGTTTGGTGAAATAAGGAAGACTCACACCTGTACATCTTTGGGCAGGGTGGCCTGGAACATAATTACTCTTTCAGTGGGTGAAGGAAGAGACTGTAAGTCATAGATTTTGAATTATGGAGAGAGCAAGGTTGATATTCAAGAGCTATGAAGCTCAATTGAAAATCATTTTAATTTCAAAACATGGATGGGAGAAAGAGTTTTATAAAAAAATTTAAAGGAAGTGGTCTTGTAGAAGACAAAGGGATGAACCAATAACTATATTTTTACTGACAGTGATTAATGAGGTAGTAAAGAAAACTAATATGGGTTAGTGGCTTGAGGAATTCCTGCCTATTGATTTTGACAAGTGATGGAGAATACAAACCAACTAATTCATAAGAAATTTGAACAGAGTTTCAAAATTGTTATATGGAGAGCAATTGATGCAGATACTGTTCCCTTCACATGAGATCAATTTGGAAAAGTTAAGGAGGGGAAATATGGCTTCCAGAGAAATATTTGATTTATTGCTGACATCTGTAAGAAAACTCAAACTATGTAAGGCCAAGAGTGATACAATTAGCTATTGTAGGTTGCATGATAGTTTGATAGAAGTTTGAAAAAAAAAACAAGAGTGATAAAGATACAAGTCCTTGTATAAGACACTGTGGAATGAAAACAAATGAGACCAATAAAAATAAAGACTGGTATGTAAATGAAATCTAGTTGTACTAATAGGTTAGCAAGAACATGTGAAGTAATATTAGTCTCTAAGCATGCAACCTGGCAACCTGATCACAAGGATTTCTTTATTTTCTTTATTTTATTCTTTTTTTAATACAATGCCCATTTAAATACTTTTACTCTCCATCAGACTACCACTT
Source organism: Protopterus annectens (assembly GCF_019279795.1). NCBI lineage: Eukaryota > Metazoa > Chordata > Ceratodontiformes > Protopteridae > Protopterus > Protopterus annectens. Next base: position 1,288,556,874 of record NC_056743.1, on the reverse strand, counting down.
GAGTGTTATCTCCTATTTAGACACACTGGGAAAAGACATCTGGAGACATTGAAAGTTTTTTTTTTTATATCTCACCAGTTGTTCTTCTAAGGGCTAGAGGTGCCATTTTTGTTTTACTTTCTTTTTTCCACCCAGAACAGATGATGATGTCATTAGTAAGTGTCAATAGCTAATCAGAAGTAAGGAGTGCTTCTAAACACTGACCCATCAAGTGGATGCATCTTGCATCTAGTGAAAGTGGTGGAAATGCAAGTAAAAATAAGTGATTTGAGTATATTAATATTTTTCCTGTTGCTCCCTTACCTTGAGGAGTTGGGCATATTACTGAACAAATGGATACATTTTGTTTAAATGACCTACCAGGTAGGGTTTTTCCTAACTATATGTATCCAATGCAATACACATACAAAAACTACTTCAAAATGAGCTGTCCAAAAATTATATGTAAAAATGTATAATGCTAGAGTCAGGCGACAACAACAGAGGCAGGGTAAGTATGGGCACTCATTTTTCCTAATGTTATTATTTAAGAGAGAAAGGAAACCAAACATCATCTTACAATGAATGTGAAATTGGTTGTCAGAGTGATGATACACAAATGAGGCACTCATGAATTGTGAAATTGGTACTCAAATGGGGGATATTAATAGTAAAGTACTGAATGTGAATAATGTGTTGGTCACACCATTAGCCACCATTAAGGTACTACATTGTATGGATGTTATGGAAAGGAATATTATTAGTATAGATAATACCAGCTGTGATTCAAAATGACTTTGGAGTGACATTGTGTCTCTGGATTGTGACTAGAAAGAAATGTAAAGTATTATTGGGATACCAAGTGATATGCTCCCTGTTCAGTAAAATTGTGAGAATGTTGATTGGTCAGATGGTCAGATTTTCAGCATACAGGATTCAGTGTTAAAAGGCTTAAAATTTATTCCCCAGAATTCACAGTGGAAAATATTGTTTCATGCTTGGAAGTATAAAATGGCTGGTGTAAACAATGCTATCTCAAAGCTTGTTATGAAGTATAAAGATATGGCACTGCGATAATAGTCACTGGTAACGATGTAGGTTGTAATGAAAATGGCACATTCCATGAAAAAGTGAAAGATAACTTATTAAGTAAACAGGCTGGCTTTTGTATAGTTTTTGGGACATATTTCCTGCACCAAATTTTGTGGGAAACCTGACTTCAGTTGCTAGATGAATAACTAATATTATTAGAAGTGAATGTTTGAAGAATGCCATGAAAGCCATTAATTTATTGGAAGAGGTAACAAATAAATCCAGATTATTCACTAAGGATACTCTTCACCTGAGTCACTAAGGGAGCAGAGTACTTGGTTACAAGCTGACAAAAAGTGAAAAGTGTTTTTAGAGATGAAAAATATAACAGGACGTTTGGAAAAGGCTGACAACTTAAAATGTCTGGTGTCAAATTCAAAAAACTTAAACAATAAACAGGTGAAAGCTATGTTATTTTATTGATTACTGAATTATGATTTAGTGAGAAAAATAAACTGCTGATTATTGGAGGCAATAAGGGGTACCATGTATTCAAAACTGTCAAAAGAGGTGGTGGTGTTTCTCTTTGTGTGTCTACTAAGTTTAGTTTCAACAAAAATACAATCTCATGATACATGCAAACTTACTGTTGTCAGAATATCTGATGGAGGGTATAAAACAGAGGGTAACCTTGTTTTATAGGTCTCCCAGCTTGAGATTGGACAGCAACATGTGGCTTGATAAATGCATGCAAAGCTATTTTTGTTAAAATATAATGTTATTACTGGAGACTCCAGTACCCCACATGATGACTGGTGCTTTACTTATTTGACGTTATAAGGTAAGAAAGAATGGAATTGATAAATCCTTGTTCAGTAATTATACTGAAGTGGTATCAGGTCCAACTAGGATGGGTAAGACCCCAGATGTAATTTTGGTCAAATGTACATGAGGCCATTAGCTGTAACATCAGTTCTGAACTAGATTAATCAGATCCTTGTTCTATGTCATGTGAATTCAAGGTGCCCATGGTTAGGAGATAAGAGCTATTTTACAGAAAATATTACATTTCCAGTCTTGTACTTATTGGGACATAAGAATGTTAGATAGCAAGGAATGGCCAGGATGCAGACGAGGATGCAAAATTTTCTATAGCTATATAACCCATCTTATTGATAAATATGTCCCTGTGGGAGCAGTGAAATCTAAGTCTAATAGGTTTCCACCATGGTGGTCTACTAGAATGACTCACTTGAGATCTAAGGAAAAAAGGTTGTGGCTAAGACACAATAAATTCCCCAGTGCTAAAAATCAATTAAATTATAAAGCAGCACATAAGTTATTTAAAACTTTGGAAAGCTAAATGCTCTTATGAACAGCAACTTGCCATTAATTCAAGTGTCAGTAATAAAGCTTTGTTTAAATACCGGACAGCCTGTGGTAAGTATGAGGCATTGAATATCAGTGTTAGCTTCAAGACACTTATTATTTAATACTTTTATGGATAAGATCTTTGAAAATACCTCCACTGGAAGCAAGGTATTAGCAGTGGATATAAATGACACTTATGAGTGCCCTACTACTTCTAAGTGTATAGTTTTTATGGTGGTTAGCTAGATTAAACAGTTTGCTGCCACAAAGCCAGATGGCTTAAATGGCAACCTTTTTTAAACAAATATTGTTTCATTGATTTGATGCTTAACTGGTACATTCCATAAAATGTTAGAATATGGTTCCAGTGAATGAAGAAGTTCTGTTGTTCTTTTTACATCCAAGGGTAACTCATGCTCTACTGTATATCATTATAGACCAATTAATTTGATGAGTACATCGGGGGAATGTTATGAAAGAACAAAAAACTATTTACCTGCATCAGAACCATCTTTAGGTATGGATATTAACCAACATGACTTTGTATCAGGGTTTTTTGTATGCAAATTTAATTAGCTTATATTACAATATAATCTCTGCTTTATATATTTACTTAGATTTTGCTAGGGCCTTTAATACTATTCCACCTGGAGAAAGTATTAAGGCCTTAAATGAGTTAAATATCAATTTGTACATTGTTAAATGGATTGGTTGTTGACTGCAAGATAGGACTTGTTGTGTTAGGTTACAGAATAACTTTTCATATTTCAAAACAACTGAGGCTAGAGCCCCTCAGCTGTCTCTTTAGGCTTGGTGTTGTTTGGAGTATTCATATCAAGAATGCCCATGTTAGGAAACTCACAGTTGAAAAAATAAGTGTATGACACAAGATTGAAAGTATTGTCAATAACACATCTGATCACAATCAAGTTAAAAATACCTTTATTCATTAATGGTATGGTTTGAAAGATGTGGTGTGTTGTTTAACACTAACAAATGCACAGTGTTGCACTTTTTTGTAAATAACCATGGCTATCCATAAGCCCTGAACAATAAAATCTTTAATGGTAGGATGTACTAGAGATTTGGGTATCATGGAAGGCAATAGCATATCTTTTGAGAAGTACCTGAATATAGCAATAAAAATATCATATGACACACCTAAGAATGTGCTTAGACATCCAGCAGGTCAAGCAATGTTTTGATTCCAATCTTTAAAGCAGTTACCAGACCAGAGTAATGAAGATCATTCTGTACTTCTAGTATCTCATAAATGAAAAGATTACAAAAGGTGCAGAGATGTTTTGTGAGACAAATTATATCTGTTAGGCAATCATATAAGAACAGATGAAAGAACTTTACCCTTTATTCTATTGGGTACTGCCTGATTAGAAGTAATATTATTTTAATGTAGAGGTGTCTAAAAGATGATGTTCACACTGCAACACTGGGTATATATTTCATATCATATACACTAATTTACCAGCATTCTTTTTTCACATTAGAACAGGAAGGATGCAAAATGTATTGGCCCTGCATGTGATGAGTCCAGATACCCCTTTTATATTTAAGAAAGATTTAGAAAATTAGTTTAATTATATGATATAAGATCCAGAGTTGAATAGATGCAAATTCTTAAATAGACTTTCTTAGGCTTTCAGTTTGACTTCAATTACATTGGACATTGAATTAGTATAACTGATGTAAACACATTAAAGAAGACTGAAATAATTTTGCTATAGCTACAATTTTGGCTGTTAAAAATGTATTACTAAAAATGGAAATAAGGAGTATGTTTTACAGGAGATTATGTAAAACAATGTCTGAAATGCAAGGCCTGGAATTGGCTGGATGTTAACAGTTATATTCTCAGAGAGATGACCACAGAAAATGGACTTCTTGGATTTTGAATATACCTTTGTAGTATAATGCTGAATGCCTTTTGCTAAAGCTATTAAGCATTTAGACAACTGTAGTTAATATAAATAAAAAGTTTATGGAAATGGGTTTGGATTTTGCGATTGTGCTGTCTTTCTGGCATTGTACCTTGTTATAAATTCTTGGCAGATGGAGTTTTTGAATGACTAACAAGCTAAAAATTGTTTTTCAAACATACCCTATACTATATGTTCTTTATAGGATTGTATGAGGTATTTTATGGTTGTAACTGTAAATGCTGATGTGAACAAAGATGCTGATTGTTAAAAAGAAAAAGAAAAAAGAAAAAAAGCTTGCATTGGCTTTAAGTAGAACTCGGGATAAGTTTCATCCAAGTTTAGCATCATGAATCGTGAGTTACAACTGGCTTGCTGGTTGACAAAACTTAATTAAGAAAGTGTTCTGAATAGAATAGACTATTAATATCAATCTGATATAAAATAGCTATTTGGCAGATGTACACTAGAGATGTAAGACATCATTTCAATCAGACAGTTGCAATCTGATTCCAGCGTATGGACAGCTAAGGTGAAAGTGTAACATTTAAAAATATGACTGAATTTGATATTAAAATTGTATTATTTTACATGAGACTGTTGTCATGCTTTAGCTGTACTTTATTTATTAACATGTATGAGGTGCAGTAGTTATTTTATATAGTGTGGTGTGCAAGTCTAGTTCAGTTGGTGGTCTACTGATCATGTCATACTTGCTTTTGTCCTAGCATATCACAATGGAAAATGACAATCAGTAAAAATTATTATATTCCAATTAGAAAGTTTCATGGGACCAAAGCTGAAATACTGAGACAGCAATAGGCAGTTAAGCACCAGTTTGGAAGGGAAATAACATTTTTTTAATGAAAATGAAGATGTCCTATGCTAAGCTGAATCTTATCTTGATCACTTTAAGCTACACAATTAAACATGCATGTATACACACACACACACACACACACACACACACACACACACACACACACACACACACACACACACACACACTATTAAGCTACAAAGTTTTAAGTAAGATTGATGTAAAGAAAAGTCACAAAAACATATATAGTTTTAAACTAAAAAACAAATGTAATTTCAAAAACAAGTCCCACAAGTATATGATTAAAACAGTAAATAGTCTGTATTAGGTGTAAAATGGCAGTCGTCGGTATATCGTTTCACATTAGTGATGATAACAGAAGTAAAACTGTGATTTTACACCTGACATGTATCTCATATATATTGGTGGTATATCGGCATCTGGATCAGATAAATACTCTGATGTTAATGAAAAGCTGACCAATTATTTTCAACTAAAGAAAAACATACCGTTTGAGATTTATACATTTTAAGAGCAATACAGGAAACCACTTTGACTTTTGATGTGTATCAGACCAGTTGGGAAATGCTGGTTTAGAGATAGTGATAATGAAATTAAAATACAAATGATACAAAACTTTAAAGATACTACATGAGGAAAGAGAAAAAAGGAAAGAAAGAAAGCTCTTAAAAAATAATTTTATATTATATTAAAAACCTTGTTGACTATGGCAGGACACTAACAATGCCTTGTAACCATTAAAGTCTGTTGAAATGAAACATAGGCATGATATAAATGCAGTGACAGTTGCTCAGTCAGACTAATACCACATGTAGTAAACAGTGTAATTGGAACAATTAACCATTAAAAAGCAATAAATATGTCTGTTTGTAGGAGTTGTGTGGGTAGTTTTCATCATAAAAATGTAGTCCTTTTGCAGCAGAATGTACTACTATGGTAACTCCTGCTGATAAAACTCATAAAACACTTAGACCCACTGGATAACAATTAAATAGCAATACTACTGAGAATAACTTCACAAAATTAACCAATTTGATAGAAGCTAGGAACATCAAGAACTAATCATGAATGCACCTCTTAAAGATAATTATATTAATGATATTATTAGTGCAGTAAAAAAAATATTTAATAAAAGTTCTACAGGCTATATCAGAACACCTGAAGGTCATCTCACTTAAGAAAAAATATCAGACTTGTCAAACAAGCAGCAAAGTGAATAAGTGAGCCAGTGTTTTGTCAATAAAAAATGGTTGCACTTTAAAGGAGCTACCTTGAGCTGCTGCTGGAAGAAGCTGTAGGTCTTCAGTTATAAAAATTTCTACATATAAACTTACTGAGATTGAAACTTATTGTTTAAGTTACAGGCTTTATTTATCTACCACATGCTTATCCAAATTAGAAGATGGTTCATTTAATTTATTTACTGTTATCAGACAAGTTCATTGGGCAGTTTAAGATAAGCCAAAAAATTATTAGACTATCCAGCTTTCTGCCACCTTTTGTTCCTTCTAAAAGTATCATAGGATCATAGGATCATAGGAGGTTATTAGGCTAATGGCCCTGGGGCCCTTATGAGCCTAGCCAAAAGTTTATAACCAAAAAAGAACCCTCAGTCAGCACCTGTTGCCCCTGCTGTCAATGAGGGATAAAGGTGGAACCCCTGGGACAAATTTGTAGCTTCCCATTCACTCATCAAGATTGTGCTTGAAGAGGGTCAGCGAGGTACTCTGAATTGTATAGGAAGTCTATTCCATTGATGGGGCAGCCTCTGTCTCCAGCAGGTTTTGTTGATCTCGCACATTAGATTTAGGCCTGTTGAGCGGGTAATGCTAGAGATGTTAGACTTATGGATATGGAGCATCTCTAGTAGGCAGGGTCCGATATTGCCTTGTAGGCAAGACACAGATCACCTCTGAGCAATCTCTATGATACTGAGTAGAGTGATAGTGATTTGAGCCTGTCCACATAAGACAGATGTTGGAGGCCATGGATTCTCTTGGTGAGTTATTTCTCTGGCCTTTCCAGTTGGTGCAAGTGTTTGGAGAGGTACATACCAAATGGGGCATTATACTCAATTATAGGCCTAATGAGGGAGGAGAACAGAGAGGTAATGACCTCCTTTTTTCTGGATGCAATCCTTTTACTTTTGAGATGAACCAAGTAAAAGGCTTTTCTGACCACTGCTGCCACATGATGGTCAAATGTGAAATTGTTGTCAACCTGAGTACCCAGATCTCTTACCACAGGTTGTGTGCTTAGGTGGTTGCCATTGATGCCGTAATCAGTAGGGGCTGTGTTTTTGCCGAATGGTATGATAATACATTTTTTGTGTTTAACTTAAAGCCATGACTCTGACACCAGTTATTTGTAGCTGTGAGACCCTCTTGCAGTATATTACCATCATCTGGGGAGTCCATGACAGCACCCAACGTACAGTCATCCTCAAACTTGGTCAGCCACAGGCCCTTTGTCTTTGTCTAGACCTCTGAGAAGTAGATGTCAAACAGTAGGGGCCCCAGGACAGATCCCTAGGGAACACCACTAGTGACAGGTCTGCTGTCTGAGGTGGTGGCACCTATTTTGACCTATTGGTGAGCTAGTTGGCCACCCACCTGACGAGATAGGGATTTACACCAAGTTGAGTTTGCTTTTCGATGAAGCCCAAGTGGGAGATTGTGTCAAAAGCCTTGGCCAAGTCAAGGTAAGCTGTGTGTACTGACTTTCCCTCATCCAGGGCCTCGGTGACAGTCTCAAAGAAGTCAACCAGGTTCAATAGGCAAGATCTGCCCCTGACGAATCTGAAGTGGGTGGGGCCAAGTGCTTGGAGATCGCCCTTGTTTATGAGATCCATAATAATACGCTCCATGGCTTTACAGATCAGACTTGTCAAGCTAATGGGGTGATAGTTTCCAGGGTCAGTATTGGCACCACCTTTGTGTAAGGGGATGACAATAGCAGTTCTCCACTCTGCTGGAATGAAGACAGTACTTAGGCTGTGGCTGAATAGGGTGGTTAATGAAAAAGCTAGTTCTTGTTAGAAATGGTGCAGACTACAGCCTGGGATACAATCAGGTCCCATGGAAGCTGTGTTCTTTGCCTTGGATAGGGTCTTTAACACTTGATCTACAGAGATGTGAGGTATGGGGCAAGTATCGGGATGTCGAATGGGTCTTTGGGGAGGGATAGGGGGTGAAGTTTGTGCTGAACCTATCAGCTAGCAGGTTGGCTAAGTCAACAGGATCAGTGTAAGTGGTACCATTAAGTACTAATTCAAAACAAACTTGGGCTTTGCCATGGAGGTTCCTGACATAAATGAAGAAGGACTTGTGGTTTCCCTTTCTTTCGGAGGCTAGAGTCAACTCATAATTGGCTTTGGAGGTTTTCACTAGTGATCTAATTTGCTTGTTGAGGCTGAGGAGGGAGGTTTTCCAATTTGGAATTAATTCCTTTTTACCCTTGGACAACAATTTTTTCATTTTGTTGTAAAGCCTGTTGATAGAGGATGTCCACCAGACAGGTTTGTATTTCTTGAGGAGCAGGTTTTAGTTCTGTTGGGTATGGCTGAGTCCATGCAGTTGTACATGTGCTTATATACTGCATTGGTGTACTGTTTAGCATAGTTGTCTGCATCCTCTGAGGGTGGTGGTGGTGTGAAGCTACTGATACCCTCCCTTAGGAGATTGTAGTCAGCTTTTGAGAAGTTTTTTAAGCCTGGTTATGGCTGGGGAGGGGTTGAGTGGGATAGAAACTTCGAATGAGACAGACCAATGGTCTGATTTCACCAGGGAAGAACATACTTTGGAAGTGGTGCAGCAGTCAGCCATGTTGATGAGAACCAAGTCCAGAATGTTATCTTTCCTTGTGGGGGATGAGCTGAGCTGGTCTAGTGTGTTAGAACTGATGGAGGCAAGGAATCGTTGACTGAGTGCATTAGTGCAAGAATAGTTCACCCAGTCTATGGTGGGGTAGTTGAAGTCACCAAGGATCAGGGTGTTAAGGGGTACCTTGATGGAGTCAAGTAGGTCCAGGTAGGAATGGGTGTCCTGAGTCATGGAGGGGGGCTCTATAGCTGGCTTGGATGAGTGTCTTGCCAACTGTCAGTTGCACATAGAGTAATTCCAGTGTGTCATGCTGGCAAACCAGTCTGGAGGTGTGCTTGTCCTTAATGAAGACAGAGACTCCACCATCCTTAGTCTTTCTGACCTCATTTTAGGGTCTGAAAGTGTGGAATGATGTATAGCCTGGTAAGGCAGGGGTGCTCTTCACAGCCCTGAACCAAGTTTCTGTGACCACACAGACATTGGCATCTTCCAATGTGAGGAGAGCCTCCAGTAAGTAAATTTTCAGGTTAAGGCTGCTAGTGTTAAGCAGCATGACCTTCAATTTGCTTTTTGACAGATCTTTTATGTTGGAAGATTTGTCTTTGGGATATAGCCTAAAAAGGCACAATGGGGGAGGTAAGAGCCTTGGCCAAGATCCAGAACCCCAGGGGTGACAGGTGGAGGCCATGTTTGGCAAAGCATCAAGGCCTGTTGACCATGTCACCCCAGGCAGACAGATACTGGATCCCCTTGGAAAGACAACAGAAACTAAGACAATTGTTGAAGTCAATTATTTTTGTTGGTATTGTGGTATCATTCCTGGTGAAGGTACGATGTTGCTTAGGGCTAGGGTCATATCTGCCAGGGACACATACTCTGACAACTCAATCATGTCTCTTTTCATATTGTCCAGGAAGGTATGTCTCAAGTCATTCACACCAGCATGGACAATGACAGAATCATACTTGTACCTGTTGTGGAGAGACTTAAGTGCTTACGTGATGTGGCAGATCCTGGCACCAGACAGCTGACCATGACCTTCTCCTTGTTGAGCCTGCTGATGGGGACATCAGTGTGTCTCACTACTGAGTCGGCAATGACTAGTATGTTTGGTTTATTGTTATGTCTTATGGGCTGCATTGGTTTATTGTTATGCCTAATGTTCTGATATGTGAGACACTGGTGTGTTGTCTACTGTGTATAATGTGATTGGTGTTGTGTGTGGAATGTTTCTGAGTGTGTTTTGGGGGTCTCTGTTGTTTAGGTACATTTTTATTGAGGACCCCTGCATAGGTGGGTGTGTTTTGTTCTTGGATCTGTGATGTGGGTGATATGGGTGTTGTGGCATTTGTGCTGGCAATCTCTTCTTTGTCAGGAGTACTGACTGTTTTACGAGAGAGCATGGATTCCAGCTTACTGATGTAGATGCAGTTCTCCCAAGTAGAAGAATTATGTGCTAGGAAAAGCCGACTGTCTGTGAACATGAGGCAGGTGCAACATGGTCTCAGTATGCCCATGTCGACCTGGCTGGCAAGAAAAACTGATAGGAATTATCCAGACAGTGTTCTGAATACTTTGCTGACTTATGGAGAGCAGGATTTGATGAGGGTTTGTCCACAAGAGTGTAGACCATAAAAACCCTAAATGTAACATAACTGGCCTGAAGCACAAGTGATAAAACCAAAACTGAAACTAACCGATATTTAGTAGAACACACTTGAGGGCTGAGACATGATGATAAACACTAATTGGAAGCTTATAGAGTGTCTATATTCACTATAATTGGAAGAATCCATGGAATGGGTGAGAGTAGGCATGGTCAAATAACAGCACGATCTAACTTCTGTGCTCAGTGAGTAGAATCAGTTCTTGTCTATGTATAAGAATCCAAACATCGACAATGTTTAAGTAGCACCTACAAAGTGATTACCTTCAAACAAGCACTATGTTCTGAGCTCCTTCAAGCAAGAATCAAAAGAAATAATGAAATTCCTTTATACCAAAAACATCTAATAGGGCCACCAAACACCTGAATAAGCCTAATAACCTGTAAAACAGAGAACTGGTAAAAATTAGTCGTTTAATCAGGGAAGAAGGCACTATATAAAATCAAGGTCTCTAGAAGAAATGCAGAGCATCAGAGTTGTAACAATGGTAGAAAAAAATACAAATGCAGCCTTCAGAAATTGTCTTAATAGTGTCAAGGACCATGCAGTCAGAAAGGGGGGGGTGGGCTAAGAAAATAAAAGGATGCTGCTGTTTTCAACAGGGGAAATGGCAAGAAGCAGAAAGAAAACAACACTCAGGAGTCTTACTTTCATGTAGAATTCCTTTTCTTGGGGCTACTACAGTATGGCTCATTTGCATAGGAAATGAACAGGTTAATGAACGTTTAAATTTTAGGATATTGCAAGGTACACAGTTCTCTATAGAGCTGCAGAGTGTTATGTAAAACAAACCATGAGAGGTGGTAAGACAGGACTTTAGTGCTGGAACATGGCTAATCTGCTGAACAACAGCCTACAGCATTTCAAAATGCTATGCTGTATTCTTCAAATGATTACACCGTGGCATGTAAAATGAACAGAGAACGATGGTGAGGCAGCAGCCCAAAAGGGAGCACAGTAGAGCAGGAGGAATAAAAATAAGCAATACAGATTGTTGGCTGCATTAAGAAAGAACGAAAGAAAGAGAGAGAGAGAGAGACAGTTTGGAACCACACCTCTCAATCCTGAAGTGCAAGAAATCTAGTCACAGCCAAAAATAATAAGAGGACAAAGGTACAAAATCAGGGATGGATATTACATTGTGCTCTTATAAAGTTAGAAAGATGCTAGAATAACAGATGTTACATTAGCATGCATTTTCTAATATAACATCTGGAACTCAAATATATGTCATTATTTAATTACTGCATTCCTTAACAATTTTCCAAACCAAAACTATTCTGTGAAAACCTGGGACAGTTGAGAGGTATGTTTGGAACTCATTCGGTAATGGTAGCTAAGACATGTATAACATCTAGTTTAAGAGATTTTTTTTATTTCTAACAAAATATGCTGTTTGACCATTATGGTCATCCATATAGGTCTGTGCATTCAGTGTGAACACTGTACTTACAATAATAAGCAGTTGACCTTGGAGAACAAAATGACTGCTACACTAGATCTTCTAAGATGAGACGCACTCCTGGTTGTAATCAAATAATATGTACTTTCTGCAGCCATTATATATTCAAAATATTTAACCTAGCCACGCATCCCATACAAATAGTAAGGAGAAATAACATTGAGGCCTATACAAATAGTAAGGAGAAATAACATTGAGGCCTAGTATGGAGTTAAAATTGCACAGAAAATCTATATGTATAGTGGATGTTGTGCACACCTGAGGACATATTTTCCTGGATAATAACAAATATATTGTTTGAAGGCATAACCTTAGGTGACTTCAATATTGATTGGCCCAAGAGAACTCATAAGACTATTTACCCACTATTAAGCTACATGGATTAACAGGGTGTATTTATTAGACCACAGAGGCAGATAAACGTACGGAAAAATAAAGTTTTTTTGAACTGAATACTAACAACAAACTCAAGCAAAATTATCCATAGAAGAATTATATCAGACGCCATTATTGTTCATAAACAGGACTTTGCCACATGGAATGATGCCAAAACTTATGGAAACATACAATAAAACAGTCACAGATACAGCCAAATCCAATAAGGGAACATTCTTGTCTGTCCTTAAGAATTGCAGCTATACACCAATAAAAGCACTATTTTTAGATGTGCAGTAACTCCCATCAACAAAACTCTCACAGTAGTAAACTTCTTGGTATCCCAACTTAGAAAAGAAGTCAAATCAAAATTGATCTATGGCTTACATCAGAAATAAATAAATCAAAAGCATGGAAAATTGGTATTTAGAAAAAGAAATAAATAAAGAGAAAGCATGGAAAATTGACATTTAGAAAAAAAAATTTACAGCAGTCACCACTTGCAAAAATCTAAGAATACCATCTGAACTATAATAGTGCACAAGAACACCAAAAATAGTTTTGCTCAACAATCAATGAAATTATGCAACCTGATAAAAAATCACATCTCTTGCCTTTCAGGATGAAACAGACTGCATCATAGCATGTAAAGTTAAGTCTTACTCATTGGTTCATAGGTGTGCACTAGGCTAATGGCCCTGGAGCCTTTACAAGCCTAGCCCATAGGATTACCCTGGCATCGTGCCACCTGACCTTAGTTCCCAGTGCCTCTGTCAAGTAGAGGCACTGGAGTTATCCCCGGGGTGAATTTTCTATTTCTCATCCACTCATCAAGATTTATCTTGAAGAGGGCTAGTGAGGTGCTCTGCTTGACATGTATGGGAAGTCTATTCCATAGCATGGGCAGTCTCTGGGTTATAAACCTGTCCCTCCAGCATGTTCTGTTGATTGTGCTAATGAGGTTGAGGTCTCTGGAGTGTGTGGTGCGGAGGGATTGGGATTTCTTTAGATGTAGCATTTCTAACAGAGCTGGGTCAGACATGGCTTTGTAAGTCAAGCAGAGATCGCCTCTAAGTAGACAATATGAGACAGAGAATAGTTGGAGTTTTTTGAGTCTGTCCATATAGGACAAGTGTTTAAGGCCTAGGATCCTCTTTGTGACATACTGTTGCAGCCTCTCCAGTTGTTGCAGGTGTCTAGTGAGGTACATGCCAAATGGGGCATTGTACTTGATGATTGGCCTAATGAGGGAAGAGTAGAGGGAGACAGTAACCTTTTTCTTCCTGGATGCAAAACCCTTAGTAATGAGATGTGCCACAGAGAAGGACTTTCTGAACACAGTGGTAATGTGGTGGTCAAAAGAGAGGTTGCTGTCAACCTGTGTTCCCAGATCTCTTATAACGCCTTTTGTGTTCAGTAGCTCAGAGCAAATCTGGGTATTGCTGTGGAGATTCTTTACATAACTATAGAAGGCCTTGTGGTTGTCTTTACTATCTGCTGCAATTCTGTTTTCATAGCTAGCTTTAGAGTATTTGATGAGGGATCTCACCCTTTTGTTGAGGCTGATAAGGGAGTTTTTCAGGTCTTGGGATTTCACCTTATTCCACATCAGTTTCCTCCTTCTGTTGTAGAGTTTGTTTAGGCAGGGGACCACCATATCATCTTCCTTTTTTTTGAGGAGAGCATCTTGGTTGTATTGGGTATGGCGAGATCCATGCATTTGTGTATGAGTTCATACAGTGCACTGGTGTATGATTCGTTGGTCATGCAACTATTCTTCATTTGCATGGGTGCCGTGAAGTTTGCCACCTCTATTTTTAGGAGCCCAGTTAGCTTTGGAGAAGTTTTTCATGGTGGTTACCTTTGTTGGGGGAGGGGGTTGGGATGTGGATTTCCAAGGTGATTAGTTTGTGGTCGGATCTAACCAGGGAGGAGTTGACTATTGGTGTAGAGCAACGGTTGCCCATGTTAGTAATGACCAGGTCAAAGATGTTGCTATCTCTAGTGGGGGTAAGAATGAGCTAGTCCAAGGCATTGGAATTAATGAATTCCAGAAAGCATTGGGCAAGTGTATTGGTACATGAGTAGTTTTCCCAGTTAATTGAGGGATAGTTGAAGTTGCTCAGTATGAGAGCATTAGGTTGGACCCTAATATTCTCCAGGGTGCTTAGGAACGTGGAGTGTGAGTCTTGGGAAATGGTTTGGGACCTATAACAGTCTACACCTGAATCGCTGTCTTACCCAATGTTAGCTGCAACTGAAGTGTCTCAGATGCATTATGTTGAGCTACCAGTCTGGAAGTGTGCGCATCCTTTATGAATATGGAAACACCACCACCTTTGGAGCTTCGTCCAAGTTCTGGGGCCGAAAGGTGTGGAATGAGTTATAGCCTGATAGTGCAGGAATGCTTTCTGCTGCCTTGAACCAGGTCTCTGTTACAGCACAAATGTCGATGTTCTCATCTACATAAAATCCCTTAAAAAAACAACATAACTAGCATATCAGTAAGTGATCTGGACAGTGTCACTACTGTCTTCTCACCACCATGACAAAAAAAAAATGAAAACCCCCATTTCTATTGCAACTGATAAGCTGTAGAATACATCAAAATGGCTTCATAAGCCATCACATATTAAATAAAATCTCATAAACTGCTCTCATCTAGGGCCTACATTTCCCAGCATCTAGAAATAATCCTACATTAACCTCTTACTTAAAGGCAGCATATATTTTGAACTAGCAAACTACAAACCTATAGCCATCGTGTTGCCTATATCCAAAATACATGAAAAATACAATTACCTGTACTTGATAAACCATGCAATAGAGAGCAAGTTACTTTCACAATACAACATGGTTTTAGGCCAGGCCATAGCAGAGAAACAGCATTACTACAATCTTTCATAATTTGTATTCACAAAAGACAAAATCAAGTTGAAATGGTTATATTTCTATTTATGGACCTATCCAAAGTACTTGATTCAGTTTCACATACTATTACAGAAAGTCAAGGGGCTGGGCCCCATGAACAATGCAATCAATTTAAAAGTTAACTTAGCCAATGAACATGTCTGCAGACTCAGAGGATAGCCTGTCAGCTACTCAGCAAATAACAGTAGGTTGCTACAAGAGTCAGTATTAGGACGATTACTTTTTAACTCTAGGGGTTGGCTTAATGGTTAAAGTGTTTACCTCCCAAACAGAAGGTACACTGTTTGATTCTCACCTTTGAAGGAAACTGGCTATACTTTAAATGTAAGTAACCTCTCACCCAGTAAATCTTGTCCAGTACCCAGATGATTCAGTACTAATATGTGCAGCCTCTTCAGTCAAACAGCCCCAAGATGACCTACATTATTCCTTTATAAAATCTAAAATCTGGCTTGAACAATTTAACTACTTCTGCATCCAAATAAAACTAAACTAATGGCATTTTACCTCTCATTAATCAAAATACTAGAATTCGGGCAGAAAAAAATACAAAATTATTGAGAATAATAATTGGCCATAGTTTAAGATTTAATCAGCACATCTAACATACAGTTCAAAAAAGCCAAAAATTAGAACTTATTTTAAAGTCAAACCTTTGTTTCAAGAACATCCCCACAAGACACAAGGTTAAACCTATGTACTCCCTAGCCTCTTGTATGCCTCATCAGGTTTTAGTAACTTCAGGCCTTTCAGGCAGGCAAACAGAAGCAATCCTATAATGAAAGTGCAAAGTTTACAAGTGACCCCATTAACTAACTACATAACTGTCTTGGGCTTCATTCCTTTAACTGGTTGAGGTTACTTAATCTACTAGTCTAACTCTCCTTAAATCCTCCCACTGCATCCTTTGTATGTCAGACCTGTGCTCTGAATTATTAAACTTAACATTAAATTAACCTTGTGCACATCCCAGAGACAGCTCTGCTCACTGCACTAATGCCTGGTATTCACTCAAAGATCTAGAAATCATAAATGTGACTGTCTTTACTTTCTACACATTGCTAATCTATGGAAATCAGTCATAAAATATTTCAAAAATATCACAACTCTCTGTAATTTATGGCCTAATTGAAAGTATGCCCATCAACAAAATGGTACTACACTTGTAACAAGCCTATTACTGAGTCCCTTTCTTCTTTAAAACCTCATGTCATCTACAATTTAATATTTCCATGAAAACATTCCTGTCAACAAAATGGTCTGGCTCTTGTACCAACCTCATTACTATGTTCCATGTCTTACACTGTCAATTCAAATAAATACCGTAAACAGAATTCACAGTTTTGGCTTAATAATCTCCTGGTTTCTGGCCTTAAGTGAATATCAACTAAGATAAAATAATGCACATTCATTATTTGCTGTCTGTGAACTTATTTTAAAATATAACTTTATTCATTCACTATGAGTTTAACACATTGTCTGCGCAAACTTATGTAATGTAATCAGAAGCTTTTCTCTCCGGGTCTCTTTTAAAAAAGGAAAATGCCTAGCTGTACTGACACATAATGAAGGCACATAAATTATTAAATAAATAACCTCAGAATTATACAACCAATATAAAGAATTATACATATTATTCATATTGAATGATTATATTCTGCATTTACCAAAAAAGGTAATCATGATACTAGTATACAAAAAAGAGATCATTTTTGAAGATTACATAATTCTTTAGATAAGACAGATGGTCTTCCTGGAGACCAGTTTGTTTTAAGGAAAGTTTGTCTTTTTGGCTTTTCCCGGTTAGGGGTTGCCACAGCGGAACTTCGGTCCGCTAATGATTGGCAGTAGATTTTTATGGTGCTGAGTTGCCAGCTCGATGCCCAACCTTCAGCAAAGGAATGCCCATTCACGTATGTCTTTCGGAGGCCACTCAACCGCGGGGAGGACATGCAGACTCCATACAGAAGGCACTCTAGCCAAGAATCGAACAGGAGAACCTCTTGCTGTGAGGCAACGCTACCGCTGTACCACCGTGGCTAATGTAAACTTTCTATTGTTTTATCTTAAAGGAAAGAAAATATATCTATTCTTAAAAAGACCAGCTCATATGTTGTCGGTTGAGTTGACATCTGCATTATATTAATTAAATAAGTTAAGTGCTACAGAACAATATGAGTTAACAGTGAGTAGCTCCTGGGCTTATTCATTTCATTTAAGTGTTGCATATTAAAGTAGAAATCAGTGTAAGAGTTAATAAAAGGACAGTTAAGTGATTAATTTTTTATTTGTAAGAGAGGTCAGATAAGGAGATCTCCTTGCTCCTTTGCAGTTCAGTGCTTACATAGGTAAATTAATATCTAAATGAAAGCTAGTTTAGATAATCCAAACATCTCTGATACTGTGGAATAAACATGTATGCAGATTCTTGTACTCATTCTGTCTACCTTACAATAAGGTGTAGATAAAAAATAAAGTCACTGGAAAGATACATACAAGAGTTACTATTCTAGATGTACTGAAGTTACAGTCCTGGGCTTCCTTATACCAGCCATTTACTGTTAATTTCAGTCCTGCTTTCATGCTCATGAAGGCTTTTTCCTAGCCTTCTTGTTCAGAACTTCATAGCAGGGCTTGTTTGCCAATTATTTGCGATGTCTTTTTCTGCACTTTTCCAATCCTCCTAGATTCTATATAATTTTTGTTTCAGAGATCCTCAAATGTTTTTCTAACTTCTCATCCTTTCTGATACCATCAAGTCTAAAATCAAACATCTTTGAAGAGACGCTGTTAATTTATGATCAGTCTGTTAGAGGTTACCATACATGTTGTGTTCCAGAAAAAATACCTGTCTCTATATTCTTTATAGATGCGCTTAATTTCGTGGAAACCTTATTTATAACATTTGTAGTCTTTATCTCTGTCCATCATCAAAATTTACTTTGTTTGCACATTTCCCTTCAATAACTACCTGCTTAGACTACCTAAACACAAATGTTGTCAATATGCCTAACAACACACTAATTCAAAAATATACAGCCTTTGCCTCTATTGCACCCAAACCTGTAACAATACCCTCCTGCTATCTTTACATGTAAAATACTCCTTTAAAATGCCTTACAACTCTCTTTCATTTTGGCAAGAATTGTACCTCAAAGATCACATTTCTGTAATAGAATTTAGCAGCAATTAAATATTTTAGTATCCTTTTACCCAGGAAATCTGCTGCTTAATCTCCCCTCTTCACCTTTGGCTCAGTGATGATCTGTACTAACATACCTCACTCTTATTTTATTTTACTTATCTGACTGTGTTTATGCATTTATTTATTTATCATGTTTGTTTACTGGGATAGTCTGACTAGGTAGGAAACTTACCACTTTTCAGGAAAGGTCCAGTAAACCAAGACAAAATTATAATAAGGTACACAGAATATAGAATTGTACGACCGAATTAAAACTAAATTATTTAAATGTAAAATTGTACAATAAGGTGACTAGTGTACACAAAGGTGCAATTGAAGTAAATTATCATAGTGATAATAACACAGGGTAGATAAAGGACATGGGTGATGAAGGTTGCCAATGCAGTTTTGCTATTCTTAAGGACAGACAAGAAGGTTTCCTTATTGGATTTGGCTGTATTTGAGACTGTTTTTATTGTATGCTTTCATATGTTTTGGCATCCTTCCATGTGGCAAAGTCCAGTTTATGATCAGTATCGATGTCTAATATAATTCTTGTATGGATAATTTTGCTTGGGCTTGTTGTTAGTATCCAGTTAAAAAAACCTTGCTTTTCAATAAGTTTATCTGCCTCTGCGGTCTAATGAATTAGCTGTGTTAATCCATATAGCTTGATAGTGGGTACATAGTCTTACAAGTTCTCTTGAGCCAGTCAATATTAAAGTCACCTATGATTATTCCATCAAGTGGTATATTTGTTGTTACCTGGGATAATATGTTGTCAGGTGTGTAAAGCATCACTATACATATAGATTTTTATGTGTTAATTTTAACTCTACATAGTAGGCCTCAATGTTATTTATACTTGCTGTTTGTATGGGGTGTATGGTTAGGTTAAATATTTTCAACTCTCCAGATTTTTGCAGAATATCCAGAGCTTTGCCTCACATTTTTGGTCTGTTCCTCATAAAATATGTTGTTTTCTGGCAAATCACTGAGATGATCTGAGGAGTGAAGTCACTATATTATGACATACATTTGTGTTTCAGACTTCAACTCCTTCAGAAAATTTATATTAACACAAATCCTGCTACTACAGCAACTTTCTAAGTTTATAAAAGCAATATTTGAAATCTGTTCCTATTTTTGGGCTTTTGTTTCCCCATTTTGTCAGGCTTTGTCCAGATTTCTTGCACTAAGAGGTTGAGAGGTATGAACCACAGCCATGATATTCAGTATAATATCACAGTACACATATATACACTGAGATTATCATAGTTCTTATACAGAAATATGTCCATAATCCAGCCATGTACAATGTCACAGAACACAGATGTACATTAGTGTTATCACAACCTATATATATATATATATATATATATATATATATATATATATATATATATATATATATATATATATACAGAGCGAGAGAGAGAGAGAGAGAAAGATGGTGTAATATCACAGTACTTGTGTATAAATTGAGATTATCACAACCTAGGCAAAGAAAGAGGTCTCTAACTACAGCCATGATAATCAGTGGATGAAAATACCTTATGTTCTTACCTAGTCATTATAAAACATTTTTAATCTGCCTTTGCAGGACTGGTGTGCGCGTGTGTGCATGTGCACATGTGTGTGTGTGTGTGTGTGTGTGTGTGTGTGTGTGTGTGTGTGTGTGTGTGTGTGTGTGTGTGTGTGTTTGTGTGTGTGAATTAAGTCAGAATACTTTGGCTACTGTGTGTCCATGTGAAATAAATTTGAAATGTGACTTTGATCGCTATTATTATTTTTTGACACAGAAACGTGAGAAGGATGCAGTCAACAATGTAGCCATAATTGTTGGGTTTGGGGGATATCTATGGATATAAATGTCCACATAGTCCACTAATGGCCAGGTGCATTTTCAGTGAATGTGAGCTTCAATGCATTTTCAATGAATGTGAGTCTGAAGGGAAAAGATGTTTACTATTGCTCATGCCAAATCAATTTTCAATGTGAAACTGTTTTGTTTTATTCAGTAAATGGCATCAGTATTTGTGCTATAAAACTTGAAATAAAGGCTTTAAATCAAATATCTGTAATCATTGTTAAAATAAAGTAGAAAATAGTATGCACATTGACATGTTTGAACAGTACTTATGGCAAAGCAGGGTCAATGGTGAAATAGGTCACACACTTGCCTTTGGTACAGAAGGCCGTGGTTTCCATTCTCACACCAGATAGGTCGATCACTGACACTGCAGTGCAGCATAAGGGGGTCTGCACTCCTGTGTGTGTTGTCCTTTGGATGAGATGTTGAACTGAGGTCCAATCTGCTTACATTGGTGGTAACTCATCTAGTTATAAAAGATCCCACGACACCTAGTGTAAAGTGTAGGGGAAGTTCCCAAAGGTGCTGTCCAGATATCCCCTAGCAGTATAAATACCACCTTGGGTTTCCCATGAAAAGATGTCACAAACCTAGTGGACTAACCTGGTCAGCAAAGGATAAATAAATAAATTGCAGAGTCAGCCAGGTAATGTGATACTGGAATGGCTGGGGGAGGTTTAGCCTATTATTCTGCTTAGGGCCCCATTTCACCATGATCCAACTCTGATTACCACAGCATGCAACAGATTGACATGCCTAACCACAATAGTCAATGCAATGTCACAGTACACAAGTACAATACCACAGTACACAAGTATACTTTGAGATAACCATAACCCACACACAGAAATAGTGCTTTAGCTATGTCCACGACGTTTGATACAATACCATGATACTCAGATATATGTTAATGTTATCATAGCCCATGCAGAGAAAGATATGCTAAGCAAAGACTTAGTAATTCAGTGCAATACAATTCTGCGTATGTGCACATGTATCCACACATGGAAATATTATCACAGCTAATGCAAAAAAAGATGTGCAGAGATGTAATAGTTCAGTACAATACAAATGCTCACACACACACAGATATACAAAGAAAAATGTCCCTAACCACTGTCATGATATTCCATGAAATTCAATTCAATAAAATAGTACATACACACACACACATACATATGTATGTTAATATTATCATAACCCATGTGCAGATATATGACCCTGATGACATCCATGATGTCCAGTTCAATACTGTCTGCAAATCACAATGATACACTAATGTTATCAATATACAAAAATTTTCAATTGATATATTCTTGTATCCTTACTTTATGTTTTACTATTTATCTAGTTTATGTGTCTGTAGAACTTAGAATTTTTTTTACCAATTTAGAACATTACTTTCTCACGTTCAGTATGTACATTTATTCTTTTCTGCCATATTTTGGTCATAGTTTTGTTGATTTCCTGTTTTGCTGCTTTTATATTCTGCACTGTGTTCACCAGATGCCTGGGTAGTGGCTAAAAGGTGTCCTGTACCACCCCACTCACCTGGTTAACAAGTAAATAAACAATCAATCAATCAAACAATAAGTAAAGTAAGTAAATAAATAAATCCCTGCCCTTGTAAATAAAAATGTTCTTTACCCCAGTAATGGTATACAGGTTAAAACCACATTACACATATTATATACAATGTAATATTGGAAATAATATTATTTTAAAATTGCATTTAAATTCTTGCTATTATAAAGTATATAACTAGATGTAATTAACTGATAATGTTTGTTATACTTTCGAAAACATTACGAAATATCATTTAATAGAAAAAAAAACAGTTTGTAGATATACATTAATATTATTGTCAACCCAGGCACAGAAAGATGTCCCTAACCACAGACATGGTAATTAGGACAATACCTTCGTTCACATCAATATTAGCATTGCCTTTGCAGCATCACTGCAAATTATGATACTATATGATAGAAGATGAAACTTATACCTACATGAATGGCAGATATATATAATAGACTAGATGACAACATATCACATACTTTTCTGGTTCACTAAACCACTTGAAATACACTAGACACAAATACATGCACATACACAGACATATACACACACACACACACACACACACACACACACACACACACACACACACACACACACACACACACACACACATTGACACAAATCTACAAATCTTCCTATAGGTATTTGTGTGCATTGGTGTGTGTGTGTGTGTGTGTGTGTGTGTGTGTGTGTGTGTGTGTGTGTGTGTGTGTGTGTGTGTGTGAGTACGTGGCTATTTGTGTGTTTATGTTACTCACTGTATGCTATGTGAGTCATAGCATTGCATGTGTACTGAATGTATTATCACAAATGTACTTTAATAGAGTAGTTATTCCCATTTTCACTTAAGTTTATGTTCCCTATTTATACTTATTGCACATGTTATGTGCACAAATCTCCCTGTGTGGTATCAAAATCTGCTGCATCTGCGCTCACTGTGTGTTGTTCACATATATGGCTGGGTGTTCCAAGCTGCAGTTTGTAACTTTGCAGATGCATTTTCATGCCACATGTCTCTTAACAGCTTGTGACACTTAGGGCTGGTATACAACTTGTTTTCCTTGTGTAGTTTGTTTTCTCTTCCTACATTGCATGTGTTTACCATTGACACACTTTTTGACAGTGACACTATCCTGTAACAAATGATACAATGGAACTGTTTTTCACTGTTTACCTATGCTTATGTGTCCTGCACATCTCTGCCAACATGTTTTTCTGAATGCTTTCTCTCTGTGATGATGTGTGTGTGTGTGTGTGTGTGTGTGTGTGTGTGTGTGTGTGTGTGTGTGTATATATATATATATATATATATATATATATATATATATATATATATATATATATATATATATATACCTGAGTGTATGTTGCATTATTAGAAAGTAAAGGTATTGAAACTGAATTAATCTATGCGAGCATTCTAAAATTCAACATATCAAAAGATTTAAAATAGTAAAACAAAAATGATCACAAAAGGAAACCATTACCTGTAACAATCCGAACATCAAAACCCAAGACACAGTCAGCTCTCATTTGTCTGAACAGTGTCACTATTTCAAAAAGTTTTTTTTTTAAATAAAGTGCAGGGTAAGAATTAGGGGCAAAGTTAGGATTACGATTAGTAGGTATCAATAATATAGGCTGGGGCCTGGGGGGCTTCTCTTCCTTACTAATACCTGCTAATCCTAACCCTAACTCTAATCTTAATCTAGCTCTTAACTTTTATTTATTTATTTTATTTCATATTTGTTTTCCAGGAGAGTCCAACTGGGTGTGTGCCCATTTTAAGTGAAGGCCCAGGAAGAAAACTCCAAAAACAATTAAAGATTACATTATTTACATTGACTACATTACCATATTACACAGGAATGTAGAACATTTCATATGTACCAGGAACAATCAATTTTACATACATTAGTTAAAACCAATCCTACGTATTAGCTACATGCATTATACTTTAATAGTAGACTTTCTCTATAAGACAGGTGGACCTTACAATAGTACAGGCAAAATACTTCAACTATATAGTAAAATAAAGCAATGCTGTAAAGCTGTAGTTATTTTACAGGACTTGCTGAGCAAGACAGAGAGAGGACAGAAAAGGAATTACACAAGAGGGAAAATCGGTAGTGGAAGCTAAGTGTTAAAGAATAAAGTGTGGGGTAGGCATGATAAGGAAACAGAGGAAAAGCTAGGTTATGATGTAGTGTAGTGATAAGGAGACTGTGGATGAAAGGGGAGGGAAAAGAGTTTAGTTTAGTCAAAAGGAAGTAGAGTGGTAAGTTAAGGGTTAGGTGGATAGAGAGCAAAGAATCGGTAAGATACGCAAGTACTGTGAGATGGAAGATAGAGCATGAATTAAGTTTCTGTAGGAGGTAATATGGAATGAATAGATTTCTGCTAGGTTTTGGGGGGATGGGAGGGGAGATTATGGTGATAAAAGTAAAGCAGAGTTCTATATGATGGCCAGTGAGGGAGGAAGACACTAGGTGTGAGTATCTAATGAACAAGGAGATTTGGATTTAGCCAGAACTAGAGCATGAGTAAAGCCAGGTGTTGATCAGGTGATTTTTAAGTAGTTTTTTGAAATTTGTGGGGTTAGCTTCAGTTATGATAGGTTGAGGGATAGTGTTCCAAATTCTGGAGACATAGTTGGAGTAGAGAGTGTCTCTAGTGGTATTGTTAGATTTGAAGATTTGCAGTAGCGAGTTGTTTGAGGTACAGAGGACCTGTTTATTATTATATGGTTGGAGTAGGTTTTGGTGGGCAGGGAATTTATCCAGTTGGTGTATTAGTCTATGGGCAGTGATAAGCTAGGTATAGGTTAGGTTGTGGGGTAATTCTAATCAGTTGAGTTGATGTATAGCAGAGCAGTGGTGGGTTCTGGGTATTTTGTAGTAAGCTTCAAGTTTTGTTAAATCAGTTTTCTATAGGTTGGCAAAAATTGGGGAGGATCATGGAGCAGGGTAGAGAGTAGATGGGTTCTGGCAATTAACTGTATTGTATTTTTCATGAGTTATGGCTTGATTCTAAATAGTGTTGTTAGTTTTATGTGTGTCTTTTTAATAATCTGAGCTAGATGTTTATCAAATCTCATATTACTGCCAATTGGAATAGCAAGCAGTTTTGTTTGAGATACTAGATCGGCACTTACATGAAGCCTGTAAGGCAAAATGCTGTTTTCAAGTTCTCGTAATGCTGATCCGGAGAATGTTCGACTCCACATTAATGAATGGTAGTGTGCATTTGCTAATGTGGAATTGATGTTTTGATAACAGATTGAACTACAATGGGGATTTGGAAATGTACCCATTTCTCACTGTAGTGCGATCTCGGAGATGAAATATATAATATGTAGGGGGTATGGGGGGTGCAGGGGGGCTTGCCCTCCTACAAAAACGTTACCAGTAACACAGACTTTCAACACTGAAATTTCCAGTGTTCAAATGTCGATTCCGTGTTATCATTTCCGAAATTTTGGTACTTCGTCATTACTAATTTCATCTAACTGGTTTGATCAAAAGTTGCAAAATTATTTTGCTTTTCCACATTTTGATAGTAAACTGGAAACTGTGGTATTGTTGGAGGAAAATAGAAGAAATAAGGATGACTAATCTAAGGATTTATTGGGTCCAAAGAGCATTAGTTTAGTTTTGTTTGTGTTAGAAGCAGTTGTGAGTTTACGAGCCAGGAGTCCACAGCTGAGAAAGTCAGTTGTGTCATTTCTACAAGTTGTGGTAGGGTGGGTGCAGTACAGATGAGAGTAAAGTCGTCTGCATACTGAACTACAGAGGCAAGGTGAGTGACAGTATGAAGTTTATTGATAAGGATACTGAAGAGAAAGGACCTAAAATTGAGCCTTGGTTGAGTACCACAGTGACAGGCAAGATAGTAGAGAGATCTTGGTGCCACTTGACAGCTTGTTGTCAGCCATTCAGATAATTATGGAACCATGACAGAAATGAAAGACTAAGTTTTAGGGTGGAGAGTTCACTGAGGAGTTTCTGGTAGGAAACCATGTCAAAAACTTTGGATAGGTCAAGGAAGATGGAAGATACTAGTTTACCATCCCTACAATGTTGGTTGATTGCATTTGTAAAACTCAGCAGGGCAGTTGTGGTACTATGGGGAAAAAGATATGTTTTGCATTTGTTATAAGGTTGTTAGATAAGAGATAGTTCATAGGATCATAGGAGGTTACTAAGCTAATGGCCCCAGTGCCTTACAAGCGTAGCCAAGTTCAATCCATGTACACAAGGGTGTCTCGTTCAAGCAGACACTGAAATTAGCACATATTGTCCCTATCAAAGAGGGACACAGGTGGAACCCCCAGGGTGAATTTCCAGTTACCCATCCAGTTGTCCAAATTGCACTTAAATACAGCCAACGAGGTGCTTTGTTTAACATGAATAGGAAGCTTGTTCCAAAAGCGGGGCAGCCTCTGTGAGACAGATCTGTTTCTCCAGCAAGTTCTGTTGATATCACATACCAGGTTAAGGCCCTTTAAGCGAGTGACCTGTGTGTCATTTGTCTTGTCAATGTCCAGCATTTCCATTAAAGCCGAGACAAAGATTGCTCTGTATGCAAGGCACAGGTTGCCTGTAAGCAGTCTGTATGATATAGAGTAAAGTGACAGTGATTTCAGTCTGTCTGCATAAGACAGATCTTGAAGACCCTGAATTTTCTTTGTAAAGGGACCTTTGTGGTCTCTCCAATTGCTGAAAGTGTTTGGAAATAAAGCAAAGGGAGCACTGTACTCTATTATTGGCCAGATGAGAGAAGAGTACAGGAGGGTTACAAGCTCTTTTTTCTGGAGGCAATGCCCTTACTTATGAGATGTGCAATATAAAATGCCCTTCTTATCACCGTGGAGACATGGTGATTGAGTTAAGGTTGTTGTCAGCCTGTTTGCTGAGATCTCTCACCACTGACTGTGTGCTTAAAGTACTGCTATTGATATGGTAATTTGCAGGAACATCACCCTTGCCAAATGGGATGATAATGAATCTTTTTGCATTAAGTTTAAGACCATGACTATGGCACCAGTCATTAGTCTGCGTAAGACCTTCTTGCAGGATGTTGACATCACTAGGGGTTTCATTGATCACTCCCTGTTTGCAGTCATCACCAAACTTTGTCAGCCACAGTCCTTTAGTTTTAGCCTGTACTTCAGAAAAGTAGATTCTGAACAGTAGGGGTTCCAGAAACAATCCTTATGGAACACCACTGGTTATGGGTCTGCTGGAGGAGGTGGAGTCCCCTATTTTGACTGTTTGAGTTCTATCAGTGAGCCAGTTTGCAACCCACCTGACAATATGTCTGAGTCAGGGATTGTGTCAAAGGCCTTGGCTAAGTCTAGGTAGGCAGTATGCACAGATTTGCCATAGTCTAGGGCTTTGGTGACTGTCGCAAAGAAGTCCACCAAGTTTAACAGGCATGATCTCCCCTTCACAAAGCCAAACTGGGTAGGAGCGAGTGTTTGGAGATTTCCTATATCTTTGTTAATAAGGTCCATGATGATTAATTCCATGGCCTTGCAGATAAGGCTTGTCAGGCTAATGGGTCTATAGTTCCTGAGGTCCATGGATGCACCCCCTTTGGGCAAAGGAATGATGGTAGCTGTTTTCCATTCTGCTGGGATGAAGCCAGTGCTTAGGCTGTGATTGAAAAGGGTGCTCAGTGGTATGGTAATTCCTGTTTTAACCCACGTAGAAGACAGCCTTGGATGTTATCTGGTCCCATAGAGGCTGTGTTTTTGGCCTTGGAGAGGATATTCAAGACCTGCTCCTTGGAGATACTAGGTGAAGGACAGGTGTTAGGGATGCTTTGGGGTATATATAGCAGGGACAGGGGAGTGAAGTTTTCACTGAACCTGTCAGTCAGCAGGTTTGCTATATCATCAGGTTCTATATTTGTAGTACCATTAACTACAAGTACAGCGCAAATCTGGGCCTTACCTTTGAGGTTACGGAAGTAACTAAAGAATGTCTTAAGGTTATCCTTAGTTGGGAAGCTAATTTGGATTCATAGTTAGCTTTGGAAGACTTCACTAGGAGTCATATTTGCTTGTTTAAGTTGAGGAGGGAGTGTTTCCAGTTTTTTTTCAAAGAATTTTATTAAATAATTATTAAACTGAACAAATATTTCCATGAAATTATAACATTTGTTTCTTTAAAGTTAAAAAACTAGAAAAAATTAAAAAAAACTTCTAATATATAAACCAATGTAACTAAACTATGTACAAAGACGCTCATGATGCAAAAAAAATCTTAATGTAGCTGTAGGATTAATAAAAATCATCTGTTTACATAAATTAATAAACTATTTTTCTAAAAGTTCATAGATGATATTCCATGAATTATATAATGTAGTATTCCTAGATGATCTAGATTTAATAGTTAACATTTCCAAATTGCACATTTCAAGTATATTTTTAAATTCCAAAAATGTAGGTGCTGTACTAGATTTCCAATTCTTAGTGATTGTTTTTCTAGCTATAGATAGTATAGACCAAACCAAAGGGTACTTATTCTCTTTTACACAATCAGGAACAGGAGTATTAAATAAAACAAGTGATTTAAATATAAAGAAATTATCAGTAAAAATTGTTTGCAACAAATTATTGATATCATCCCAAAATTTTCTAAAATATATGCAATTATAAAACATATGAGACCAGTCAGCATACAATTTAATATTACATCTCCAACATGTTATATTCTTTTTAGAAAATATACTTATATTATGAGGAGTGATAAATGATTTATTTAAAAATCTCCATTTGAATAATTTCAATTTTAAAGAAGAAGTAGTCATACTTACTGATTGTAAAATATTCAATTTGTCTTTCTCAGAAGGGGAATTATTATTAATTAAAGAAAAATATTTCCAATAATTATCTGAATGTGTATCTAAATCACATTTAATTGCCCTATAAATGTTTGATAACTTGTTATTAGCAGGAGATTTATGCAAAACTGATAAAATCATATATTGTATTAGCTTGGGATTTTTTTTTCCTAATTATAGGAGACATAGAATCCAGTATATTTAATACATATTGTCTAGCTTCTTGAAGCTCTAACCATAAACAAGTATTAAGTTTATACTCTTCCAAGAGTAAACTATTGGATTTTATCTCATTATTTATCATCATTTGGTAACAAAATATTAAATGCTTTTACTGAAATATAGACATTTTTGTATAATCTTAAGAGAAAATAGATCTGTGTGTGTAGGCTATCAGGAAGAGTAAAAAAAGCCAATCCTTATAGATATTATATTTAAATATGTAATTTTTAAATGATTTTAAGAGAAAAACTATATACTTAGAGTTAAGACTCAGAGAAGAAAATTCAGATATATAATCTTTTAACCTCCAAATAAATGGATTATTAATTATATTTAGCTTATAGGAACTGTTTATATCTTTGGTATTTTGTGACAATACCTCTATAAACTCTTTCCACTTAGCAGTGTATTCCACATCAATAGGTTCATAGGTTCATAGGTTCATACTAGGCTATCTGCCCTAGGGCATTTATAAGCCTAGCCAGAGTGTGTTTGGCTTTCGCCACCCATTTTAAATTAATTTTGCTATGCCCTTTTTCGAGGTTAGTATACTGTGCCTCTGTCTAACAGTGACATAGAAGTGATACCCGGGGTAAACCTATGATCCCCCATCCACTCATCAAGATTCCTCTTGAAGAGAGTCAATGAGGGACTCTGCCTAACCTGGACTGGGATTTTATTCCAGAGTGAAAGGAGCCTCTGGGTTATGAATATGTCCCTCCAGCATGTCCTATTTATTTCAGTGCTGAGGTTCAAGTCTCTGGAGCGCATAGCTCAATGGGATTTGGATTTTCTGAAGTGCAGCATGTCCATTAATTCTGGGTTGGACATGGCTTTATACATCAGGCACAGATTGCCTCTGAGCAGGTGGTATGCTGCTGAGTAGAGCTGGAGTTTCTTTAACTGGGCAGCATATGGCATCTGTTTGAGCCTTTTGATCCTCTTGGTAAGGTACTTTTGGGGTCTTTCCAGTTGCTGCAGGTGTCTGGTAAGGTACATCCCAAAAGGGGCATTGTACTCAATTATGGGCCTGATGAGGGATGAGTAAAGAGGCACGATGACCTCTCCTGATCTAGATGTGAATCCCTTCATGATTAGGTGGGCTATATAAAATGTTTTTCTAACCACTTTGGCCACGTGGTTGTCAAATGAGAGATTGCTATCAACTTGGGTCCCCAGGTCCCTAATTACTTCTTCCATACTTAATGGATTACCACCTATGTGGTAATTTGTGGGCACTTTGTTTTGCCAAAGGGATGACTATACACTTTTTGGCGTTTAGCTTGAGGCCATGGCTCTGGCACCAGTTGTCTGTTTCTATGAGGCCCTTTTGGAGGATGCTTGTGTCGGCTTGAGAGTCGATTATAGCACCCAGTTTGCAGTCATCTGCGAACTTGGTCAGCCACAGTCCTTCCGTGTTGGCCTGTACCTCCGAGAAATATATACCGAACAGGAGAAGTCCCAGGACTGAGCCTTGTGGGATGCCACTTGTAACTGGTTTGGAGTCTGACATGGCTCCAGCAATTCTAACCATGTGGGTTCTGTCCTTGAGCCAGTTTGCAACCCATCTAGTGACATAGGGGTTTATATTTAAGCTGGTGAGCTTATCTATAATGCCCGAGTGGGGTATTGTATCGAAGGCTTTTGCGAGGTCCAGGTAGGCTGTGTGGACCACCTTCCCCTCGTCAATGGCCTTGGTGACTGTTTCAAAGAAATCGACCAGGTTTAAGAGGCAGGATCTGCCCTCAACAAAGTCAATCTGGGTAGGATCCAGTGTCTGTAGGTCCCCAATATCTTTTTTTATGAGGTCCATGATGATCCTTTCCATAGCTTTGCAGACCAAGCTAGTCAGGCTTATGGGGTGATAGTTTCCAGGATCCGTTGAGGTACCACCTTTGTGGAGAGGGTCCACTGTTGCTGTACGCCACTCTTTGGGTACATATCCTGTGGTAAGGCTGAGATTGAACAGTAGTTTTATGTTTGGGTTTAGCTCTTCTTGGAGTTCATGTAGGACGCAGCCCGGGACATCGTCTGGTCCCATTGATGCTGTGTTTTTTTGCTTTGGAGAGGGCGGCTCTTACCTGAGCATCTGAGATGTCAGGGGGCAGCACGCTGCTGGGATAGATATTTGCCCTTTTGGTGGTGGGGGGGAGAAGTTTGCACTGAACCTGTCAGCTAAGATGTTGGCAATGTCTGTGTTTTCGGTGTATTTTTTTGTCATTTTGGACTAATTCTGAGCATATCTGGGAATTCCCACCCAGGTTCCTAACATAACTATAGAAAGCCTTGTGATTATCCTTAGTGTCCTGTGCAATTTTTCTCTCGAAGCTGGCCTTAGATGATTTTATGAGTGCCCGTAGTTTTTTGCTAACACTGATCAGAGATGCCTTCCCTTTTTGGGATTTTACTCTATCATGTAGTAGCTTCCTCCTTCTATTGTATAGTTTGTTTATGGCTGGGGTCCACCAGACAGGACGTCTGCCTTTGGAGGATTGTGTCTTGGTTTTATTTGGGATTGCATGATCCATGCATTCCTGAAGGTGTTCATAGAATGCGTTTATAAAGGATTCTGTGGTTTGGGCCGTATTTTCCACAGGCCCGGGGGCTTTGAAGGATTCCATCTTGGTTTTGAGGAGTGTGAAATTTGCTTTAGAGAAGTTTTTCACTGTGGTTTTCTGGGCAGGGGCTGGGGTCGGGATGTGAATATCCAGTGAGATTAGTTTATGGTCTGATCTTACCAGTGAGGGATACACTTCTGGTCTGGACCATAGAGTCCCCATGTTGGTTATGATCAGGTCCAGTATGTTTTCCCCTCTTGTGGGAGTGGTAGCAAGTTGTTCCATAGCATTTGAGTTTATAAATTCTAGGAACCTTTGAGCTAGGGTGTTGGAGCTAGAGTAATGCTCCCAGTCTATGTTTGGGTAGTTGAAGTTGCCCAATATAATGGTGTTTGGAGAGACCTTCATATTTTCCAGTGTCCTCATGAAGGCCGAGTGGGGTTCCTGGGTTTGGGAGGGTGGTCTGTAGCAGGCTATAAACTGGAAGGCAGTTTTACCCACTGTTAGTTGCACATGGATAGTCTCTGATGCTTCATGCTGTGCCACCAACCTGGAGGTGTGGGTATCTTTGATGAATATTGATACTACCCCTCCTTTTCTGGTTCGGTCCAAGTTTTGGGGCTGAAAAGCATGGTATGAGGTATAACCTGGTAGTGCTGGGGTGCTCTCACGAGCCTTGAACCAGGTTTCTGTTACTGCACAGATATCGATGTTCTCCATGCTAAGGAGAGTTTTGAGTGCATGCATCTTGAGGTTTAGACTTCTGGCATTGAGTAGCATTACTCTTAGTTTCTTATCCGTTGTGATACCTATGGAGGTGGGTTTGTCTTTTGAGCCTTGCCTAAAAAAGGCACTATGGGGGTAGCAAGAGCCTTTGCCAATATCCGAAGCCCAGGGTGACAGGTGCAAGCCGTCCCTAGCGAAGCATCGTGGCTTGTCGAGCATGTCATCCCAGGCTGACAGACATTGGATCCCCTTTGAATGACACCAATACTTAAGCCAATTGTTGAAATTTATCATCTTGTCTTCATATTGTGGCATCATTCTTGGTGAGGGTAAGATGCTACTCAAGGTCAGGGTCATACCGACCTAGGCCACATGCTCAGAGAGCTCCTCTATGTCTCTTTTCATGTAGTCCAGGGAGGTACGTCTCAGGTCATTCACACCAGCATGGACAATGACTGAGTCATATTTGTACTTGCCTTGGAGTGACCTGAGTGCTTGTGTTATGTGGCGGATCCTAGCGCCCGACAGACAGCTCACTGTGACCTTCTCCTTGTTCAGCCTGGTGAGTGGGACGTCAGTGTGCCTGATGATAGAGTCACCTATTACAAGTGTATCAAGTGTGTTGTTTAGCCTTAAGGGATGTGACTGTTTGGCACACTGGCTTTGTGAGCTATGTGTTGCACGTGTTTTGTTTTGGGGTAGCGGTTGCTTGGGTGTCTGCTTTGGAGGTCTCTGCTGCTTAGGCAGATTTTTATTTAGAGCCTGTATGTTTTTGTGTGTTTATGTGTTTGGTTTGCTGTCGTGGTAGGTCTATGTGAGACTGGAATTGTAGTGAGTGTGGTTTCCTTCTCCTCCTGACAGGTTTTTCCAGTACTGAGTTGACAGAGCTTGGCCTCCAGTTTGGCTATATGGTTGCATCTCTCACATGTGTTGGAATTTGTTGGGAGGAGGAGAGGGTTGTCTGTGTACATGAGGCAGTTGTAACATTGCCTCAAGATTCCCAGATTCACCACCTGGACCGGAGAAGAGATTAACAACTGACCTTTGGACATGCTAGAATAGTATTGGGAATTCCTTTATAATTGAAAAAAAAAGGGCCAATGGGGAACAAGGTACTCAAGGGGAGTTTGTGAGGGTGTAGTGCTTTTAATTTGTTAGTGCTGACTTATATAATTGCTTTAGGAGCAAGTACCAGGTAACTTAAATGCAAAAATGACAAACAGTAACTTTCTTTCAAGTGAAACAAGGAAATAAGTACAGTAAGCAATGCAGATGTCACTAGGGATCCACAGAAGCGCTGAAAAGCCATGTTTTAGGTGGAATTAGCGTTTCAGGGAAATAACAAGCAAACAAGCATACAAACAAAGCTAGATTCAGCAGGCCTGGATCTAGTCTATGCTACAGCAAACAAGGTGTACCAATTTAGTAAGAAGCAGTTCAAATATGCAGGCACTATAAGCCTTTAACCAGAAATTCCCAGCTCAGAAGGGCAGAGTCCAGCCTCTCCTCCCACAAGAGTGCAGACCACGAACCTTCTTAATGTAAAATAACTGGCCTGAAGCCCAAGTGCTTAAACCAGAATTAATACACTTTTAGAATAACAAACACTGAGCCCTCAATCAGCAGTTCCCAACTTAGAAGGATGTAAGCTACCTGTCCTGCCACTACAGTGCAGAGCACAAATGTTCTTAATGTAAAACAACTGGTCTGAAGCCCAAGTGCTTAAACTAAAAGGCTTAGAGTGAGTTACACCAAGCAGTAATAAATACAATTGAGTACTTTTAAGATGACGCAAAAGCAAAATAAAGTAGGAAGAAACACAAATACAGTAAAAGCAGATAATTTTTTTTTTTGAGTGAGCAAATGAGATGGGCCCAGGAGGAGTATCCAAGTGCAAATTTACAAGAGGGGCAGGCAGTTTCAAAGCCACCAAGATTAACACCAACACAAAAACAGGGAGGGTGGGTGGGAACCTACTGAAAAACAGAGTCACAGCTTCCAGCTAGATATTCCTCAATGCAACACAAACAAATGACTTTAAAAAGTGCATATAAAAGTTACCTAGCTTCACTTATGCATTCAAGTTGATAGCATGCAGGTCTTAACCGGCCAAAACTCACAGTTTAAACAGAAGATAATTCACTGTACCACTTGTATAAGACAGAAACTGAATAACAATGAAGGAAACTACCCCCACCTATCACTGGCTATGCAGGTTTTTAACAAGCCTTAACTGAAAATACCACATGTACTACTGAAAAACAGAGTCACAGCTTCCAGCTAGATATTCCTCAATGCAACATAAACAAATTACTTTAAAAAGTGCAGATAAAAGTTACTTAGCTTCACTTATGCGTTCAAGTTGATGACATGATAGATTGTATTGAATACTGATGAAATTGAATACATTTCTAAATTTGGTAAGGCTATACCCCCATTACTCCAATTATACATATGGTATGTTAATGCAATCCTTGGCTTATTTGGTAACCACAAAAATTTCTGAATCATTGAATTAATTTTTTTAATTATTTGGTATGAAGGAGGTATAGATAAAGATTGAATTATATATAAGATTTTGGGAAGAAGGATTGTCTTTATTATTAAAAGTTTATCGTCCATAGAAAAGGGTAATTTGTTTAATTTATTTATTAAATTTTCTATCTGTAATAGACTTTTATTATAATTTATTTGAATGGTATCTTTAATAGTGTTAGTAATAATTATACCTAAATATTCTATTTGTTGAGACTGAGCTATATATTCATTATATTCATCAGGTATATTGTATTTTTTGAACCTGTTAAAATAATTTGTGTTTTATTATTATTAAAGGTAAGGCTGGAATTTTTTTGAAAATATTCCATGTTTTGAAAATGTTTTTGTATAGATTCCCTTCTACTCCCAAGAGTAATCAATATGTCATCTGCAAACAATTGTATTGTAGATGATATAATGGGGTTTAATTTGTATCCTTCAATATCTGTATCATGTCTTACTAAATTTGCCCATGGTTCCATAACTAATGAAAATAAAAGAGGGGATAAAGGACACCCTTGCTTAGTTCCTTTTACTATTGGTATATTTTGAGATATACTAGTACCAATTTTAACATAAGCTTGGCTACCTTCATATAACAGAGTGATAAGATTGATAAAATTATTGGAGAAATTTAATTCCTTTAATAGAGTGAACAGATATTCCCATGTAACTGAGTCAAAAGCACAATTTATATCTAAACTAACTAGGATTAAATTTGTTTTAAGATTTTTCACCAAATCAATTAAAGTTAATATTCTTTTAATGTTATCATATGAAGTTTTCTTTATTATAAACCCCATCTGATCACTATCAACTAATTTGGGTAAAAGTGTTTTAAGCCTTTCTGCATAAATGGACATAAATATTTTGTAATCTGTGTTTAATAGGGAGATGGGTCTATAGGAGGTACACTTAGAGGGATCTTTGTTAGATTTTAAAATAGGAGAAATAAAAGTGTATTATGTTTTTTCCTGAACAAGATTAAATACTTTATAAAGCAATTTTAGAGCATTTATAGGTAGTATTTGTAAATTTCAGGAATGATGCCGTCATTACCTGGTGCTTTATTTTGCTTTAATTTGGTAATGTGAGTTTGAAGTTCTTTGAAAGATATTTGTTTATCAATAGAAATCCCTTGTTCCTCTGAAAGTCTTGTTTTAGTGTATTTATTAATAAATGTTTTTATTTCCTCTTTAGAGTTAATTTCAGTAGTTGTTTGGTTGATGTTTATAAAAAACTCTCTAAATTCAGGTAATATATTATGAATTTCCGATACCATTTTTTCCTTTTTTAGGGTGAATATTTCATTAATATGATTAAATCTATTTAATCTTTTCATTTTATTAGAAAGAATTTTTAAGGATTTAGGGTTAGAAGAGAAATTTATAAACTTGAATTTTTCTATATTGATCATAGTTTTATGTTTTAATATTTCTAGATATTTATTATTTAACATATTTATTTCTTTTCTTATATCTGATATATCTTTATCACCCATATTACTAAGTTTTAAAGTGTCTAATTTACATTGTATATCTTGCAGCTCCTTATCCCAAGCTTTCTTTTTTTTGTTGTACCAATTCAATATCCTACCATATAGATAAGCTTTTAGGGCATCCCATATGTAAATTTCTGATATATCATTAGTATTGTTAAGTTCTAAAAAATTCTGTTCTTCTGTAGAAATGAAATCATTAAAATCTTTTAATTTTGTGATATAAGCTGGGATCCTTTTTATATGAATATTAAAATTTGGATTGACTACCACTTCAAAAATTACAGAATTATGATCTGATAAAGGACATGAAATCACTGCTGATTTGTTTACGGAATCTGTTAGATTATTAGAAATAAAACCTCTATCTATCCTCCAGTATGAGTTATGTCTATGAGAAAAAAGGTGTAAAACAAAGAAGTAGTATCTGCAAAATAATTTATATCTTTCAAAAAATAAGTATCTGAAGTGTCTTTTAATTATTTAGATGATGTAGATATTCTTCTCTTCCCATTAGTACTAGAGTTTTTGTAATCTATAATGCAATTGAAATCTCCTGCCAAAATAATGTTCCCTTTAGAGAATAGTACAATTTGATCTAGATGCTGTTTCACTGTGTTTATCCCTATCCCTGGGATCCAATATATGTTAATCAATGTGAAAATCTTACTGTTTATTTCTATAGTGACTGCACAAAACATTCCTTTATTATCCTTATATGTAAATATTATTTTAGGAAAAGGCATTATGCTGTTCCATAGGATAGCTACTCCTCTCTTTTTCTTAATATGTTCAGAACTTAGTAAAATCTTACATGTTTTAGATTCAAGTCTGAATATATCCCCTGTTATTGAGTTTCTTGTAAAAATACTAACTGGGATTTATGTAACTTAAGATATCTAGTTAAATTCCTCCTTTTATTAGGATTATTTAAACCATTAATGTTAACTGATATACCTTTTAGTGTAGTCACTGAAAATTAAATGATGTAAATATAAACATACTGATCTAAGAAATACACAAGAATATATCTAATAGGAATACTATTATGATCATTAGAACAAACATAGTGTAAGATTATCATATTCTTAAAATTAAGGTTGTTTCCTACTACGTAAGATATGAACGCCTGAAAAGTTATTAGAAAATATTTATAACATAAACAAGAAACAAAATAACCAACCCGGACCCCTTTGGAGTTTAAAACTCCTAACTCGAATGACATCAGTCACTCGAATCGACCTCCTATCAAAAGCAGCATCCAATCAGCACCTGCCTAAATGTCTATAGTCATAACTATAAAAATAAGGCTTCTCATCAATATCATAAACAATTTTTTGTATGAACCAAATATATAGATATAATGTTGTGTCAATTAGTAAACTGATGACAGAATAAAGTAAAGAATTTTCTTACATTAGTTAATAGGTTATTAAGAACTACTATGAACTATCAGTTCACTCTTCTGTTTTAAAAATAATCACATTTGATAAGAACCTTAAAAAGAGACTATGACATTCTTTTATTACCGAAATATGGCTAATAAAGGCTGAAGTGTGATATATAGTACTGCCATAGGTGATCAGCTAAATGGAACATAGTTGTAAATGAATTACCTAAGGGCCTTCAATAACCACTAACATTGGCAGCTAATAAATAAGATGCTAATAAAAGTGATTTTACTAACAATCAACTAACATACTGATTGTTCTGAAAGAAATGAACACTGCACTTCTTTGCCAGAAACCAAATATAGTGATTACTCATCAAGAAGTAAAACCAACAACATTCTGCTAGTTTTCTTATAACCAAACATCCCGGTGCAGTCTCTCATAGAAGAGTGACAAATAAATGTTAAAAGTCTGATGCTCCATTCATTACATTAATTTGAGTTACTCAAAGGGTCCATCACCATACTGAAAACTAGTAAAAAGGTCATATTAGTTCAAAGAAGCAAGGTGCTTAAATAATTCCTGTATACTATATAAAAGCCTTATTTAAATATAATGAGCTTTTTATTATTCAATTATAGCTTATACTATCTTTGAATTTTGAAAAGCTATTTCATTAACAAAACAAAAGATGAAAATTTCACATTTTCTAATGATAAACAGATCTAACTATTTTTAATGCACCTGTCCTTGCAATATTATTGTTGCCTATGTGGTACATCCCTATCAGCCTGTTACACAAATGCACTCATAAAATAACTGAGATAACCTGTCATATACATCTATACATTTAACATTTTATTAAATGCTTCATGAATATTTTCTCAGCAAGTCAATAGTTATAAAAAATGTACATGTAACACAAGTGTATAAACAGCTTGTAGCGTTATTAAATCTTCCAAAAATGCACAAATAACAACTAGTATTTCTCATCAAGATATCGGTACCCTTGTCATACATAAAGCAAATATTTTATGAGAATACTATTCGTATATTAATACATAAGGCTCAAGAATACCTATGATCATCAGAAAAAGTATTTAAGCTACATGCATAGTATAATCCCTATTTATTTAAGAGATTATTGCATATAATGTCTTACAATAAGTTGAAAGTAGTAATCTAGTTATATCTTCTTTCCATATGCTGTATGAGGAAACAAATTAGATTCAGTAGCTTCCCGGTGAGGATCAGAAGATCAATTTACTTCAGACGCCTTCATGATGACGTTTTAAGAAAGCTCCGAGCTTTCCAGCCGCGGTGGATACCACAGTCTCAAGCTCATCATGAAGATAAAGCTTTCAAAGTTCCGACGGGAAATAGTAAGTAAAACATTACTTAACTACATATAAGGCAATGTCTCGAGACTCCCTCTATACCAAGAGAGATGAGAAAAAAAAAAAAACCTTGCATACACAACACGAAGCAATGACAGCTATCAAGCAAAGCTTCACCACACTATCAACCAGACTCTCCGGTTAATCTCCGACCAAAGCACACGGGCACCAAAACATACAATTAACACAAACAACACCACACATGTCTCTACAGTGCTAGACCACCAAACCAGAGCCTCCAAATAAACACACCAACAACTCGGAAATGACAATGAAGCCATACCATTACTCCAGCCACACTGCCACTCACATCCCAGGTCAGAAGTACCATCACTAGCACAGCAATTCTGCAACTATACATCAGGCCATCATACAAGATTCTTTTATCAAACAATTAACCATAAATCAACTAAAACACAAATACAGCAATTATAACTAAATAAAAGTTTTACAACCACTATAAGAATCAAAATCAGGATAAACAAATACACCCCCTAATGATAAGCACCACTACAAGACATCTGGAAGCATAGATATCCGAGACAGGAGAATCACTGCATCCATGGGAATCAAACCAATAAACATTAAGATAATTAATCTTAAACAAATAGCACAAATGAAAAAAAATCCCAACAAATGACTATTCTACAAAACAAAATAAACAACTATTTAGTTAACCAATTTACATTATATTAAATACAATACCAAAAGCTTACCTGGATGTTTGGTTTTCTTTCCCCAACTGAGTGAATCAAGTGCAAATATATACTTGTTATGATTCATCTTTTGATTTTTTTTTTTTAGGGTCAAATGTTTTCCAAGTGTTGTTCTCAGCCTTTCTTTTAAGACTAGGACTGGCCCACTCCACTTCATCTACTTTTTCCAGTATGTTATTATATTTTATATAAGTTATTGCATTGTCTAAGTCATCAAAAATTTTAAAACCATCTTGATAAAATATTTTCAGTCTTGCAGGAAAAAGCAAATGGGTTTTTATTTTATTCTTTTTTTAGTTCTCTGACTAAAGGCAAGAAAATTTTCCTTTTTGATAATACTGAAGAAGAATAGTCATTATCAAAGCATATGATATTGTCCTTCAGTTTGATTGGGGATTTTGCCCATGCAATCTTTAGTACCATTTCCTTATCATGGGCGGATAGGAACTTTACAGATTTAGTATAATTACTCTTGGTGTTTTTAGATGTCACCATTGATCTTTGGGCTCTTTCAATACCATATGAAAGAGCCTCTGGCAGTTCAAGTACTTCAGGCAACCAGGAAGATAAAAACATTTCCATATTATTTCCCTCTATGTTATCCGGTAAGCCAAAAATTCTCACATTATTCCTATGGGACCTGTTCTCAAGGTCATCAACCTTTGTCTGAAGAAGAGAATTTTGCTTTAACAGGAACTCAACATTATGTTCACTCTCCTGAATTCTGTTATCCATATCACTTAATGCAGTTTCCATTCCTGAAATCTGCTTCCTTTGTTGCAATAAATCTTCATGTAGAATGTCCATTTGTTGAGAACACTTTTCTTTGAAATTGTCATTTTTATATCCATTTTGTCTATTTTGACATTTAGTTAATGAATAGTAGTTAGTAATGACTGTAGTTCTTTTCTGATAGTTGCCTCTTGATGAGAAGATTTAGTGAAGCTCATCCTGTTCTTTTACTATAGTACTTCCAAGTGTAACTTTGACAGGGAAACTTAAAATCTACTTGAATTTTTTTATATACTACCCTAATATATATTTTAAAGAATTAATTAAAATTAAAAAAAGCTATTATTAGGGAAGTTTATATCAATATTTCCTGTCAATTAAGTTCTGTAAAGGCAGAGCTGATAAGAAAAGCTGCTACTCTGTGCTCATCTTGGCCACGCCCCGGAGTGTTTCCAGTTTTGAGACAGTTCCTTCCTACTCTTAGCCAGCAATTTTGTTTCTCCTGTTGTATAGCTTATTGATGTCAGTCATCCACCAGGCAGGTTTGTTTTTCCTTAAGGATCTTGTTTTCGTTCTATCATGTACAGCAGAGTCAATACAATTGTACAGGTGCTTGTATAAAGCATTGGTGTATAACTCAACATAGGTATCTGTTCCATCAGTGGGAATAGGGGCTATGTAGCTATTTATGCCAACACGTAAGCAGTTGTAATTGACCTTGGGGAAGTTTTTTAGTCTAGTTGTTGCTGGGGGGGGGTCTTGTTTTATAGTTACTTTTAGCAAGACTCATTTCTGGTCACATCTCACCAGAGATGGCCCACACACTGGGGGTGGTGCAGTGGTCCCCATGTTGGTGAGCACCAGGTCCAGGATGTTTGAACCCCTTGTGGGTGTGTCCACCAGCTGGTCCAGGGCAATGGAGTTAATGAAGTCCAGGAACCTTTGAACAAAGTGAGTTAGAACATGTATAATTTACTCAGTCTATGGATGGGTAATTAACTCATTCACTCCAGTGCAACTATTTTGAGTATGTACCTTTAACTCCTAGTGGATGTGGCCTGAGCCTTTAAAAATTAAATTATCACCTTACAATTCTAACAAATACTCATTGACAGAGGTCAAATATCAATACAATTGTGTTTTTCATCATGTATGCTTCAAGATAAAATATTTTTAAACCTTGTATGTAGCATGGTTTTGGAATTATTAATGCAAATATGCATAAGTAATATTTGACGCCTAGAGGAGCAGTAGGAGTTAACTGTAGATGCACCTGGAGGCGTCACTCGGATGTAGTCACCCAAAACCAGGCTGTTTGGTTGTATCTTGACTGACTCAAGTAGATCCAAGTAGGCTGAGTGGATGTCCTGATTCATGGAGGGGGTCTTATAGCTATCAATAACCTGAAGAGGGGTCTCAGCTACAGTCAATTGCACCTGACATAATTTAAGGAAATCGTGCTGTTTAACCAATCTAGAGCTGCATTTATCTTTAATGAATATTGATACACTACCTCCTTTAGTTCTCATGCCTTCAGTTTGTGGTCTGAACATGAGGAAGGAAATGTAACCTGGTATACCAGGGTGTTTTCTGCAGCCTTAAACCAGGTCTCAGTGTGTTCACAAATGTCACCATCTTCCAGGGTGAGAACTGCTTTCAGTGAGTGCAGTTTCTGGTTTAAACTCCTAGCATTTAGCAGCATAATGTTGAGGTTGTTTTTAGAGGGCACTTTTATGTTGGGCATTTTGTAGTTCATGAGTTGGGTGTGAATAGATTTTCTAGTATTTTGGCTAGGGAGATAAAATTGAGATTGATCTGTAGTTGGAGAGCTCTCTCCTTTATGTATTGGGATGATATATAATATCTTCCAAATGTTGGGAATGTAGTGCTCTGAAATGGTGCAGTTAATCAGAATAGAGATAGGATAGGAGATGGCATTAGCTGCTAATTTAAGATATTCTCCGGGTAAGTTGTCAACTGCTAGGGTTGTAGGTTTAAGCTTGTTGAGCAATTTTTTATGGTATTGGTTTGGATGGGTTTGAAGGAGAAAGTATCAGTGGTTTCACTGGATGGTATTGGGATAGTTAGGGAAGCGTTGCTATTGTTCTTAGTAAGAGATAGTATTAGGGTTGCCACCTTTTCAAATGCCCAAAGTTCATAGGTTCATAGGTAGATACTAGGCTATCTGCCCCAGGGCATTTATAAGCCTAGTCAGAGTGTATTTGGCTTCCGCCTCCCTATTAGATTAGCCTACTGTGCCTCTGTAAAGTAGGTCACAGAAGGTACCCTTTTAAGATTAGTTTAC
Organism: Protopterus annectens; assembly: GCF_019279795.1. Taxonomy (NCBI): domain Eukaryota; kingdom Metazoa; phylum Chordata; order Ceratodontiformes; family Protopteridae; genus Protopterus; species Protopterus annectens. The sequence continues at coordinate 1,288,513,894 of NC_056743.1, read as the reverse complement.
TGTGCCTCTGTCTAGCAGGGACACAGGAGAGATCCCAGGGGTGAATTTGCGATTTCCCATCCACGTGTCCAAATTTCGCTTGAAGAGGGTCAGCGAGGGGCTATGTCTAACATGAATTGGGATTCTATTCCAGAGTGAGGGGAGCCTCTGGGAAATGAAAATGCCCTCCAGCATGTCCTATTTATTTTTGTGCTGAGGTTTAGGTCCCTGGAGCGTGTAGCTCTAAGGGACTTGGATTTTTTGAGGTGGAGCATGTCCATTAATTCTGGGTTTGACATGGCTTTGTACGTCAGGCATAGATTGCCTCTGAGTAGGCGGTAAGGAACTGAGTAGAGCTGGAGTTTCTTTAGTCGAGCTGCATAGGACATCTGTTTGTAGCCTATGATCCTCTTGGTGAGGTACTTTTGGGGTTTCTTCAGCTGCTGCAGGTGTCGGGTAAGGTACATCCCAAAAGGGGCATTGTATTCAATTATGGGCCTGATGAGTCATGAGTAGAGGGGCACAATGACCTCTCTTGATCTAGATGCGAACCCTTTCATGATAAGGTGGGCTATATAGAAGGTCTTTCTAACCACTTTGGCAACGTGATTATCAAAGGAGAGATTACTATCTACGTTGGTCCCCAAATCTCTAATTACTTCTTCCATACTTAATGGATTACCACCTATGTGGTAATTTGTGGGCACCTTGTTTTTCCCAAAGGGGATGATTATGCACTTTTTAACATTTAGCTTGAGGCCGTGGCTCTGGCACCAAGCATCCGTCTCTGTGAGACCCTTTTGGAGGATGCTTGTGTCAGCTGGAGATTCAAATATAGCCCCCAGTTTGCAGTCATCTTCGAACTTTGTCAGCCATAATCCCCCCGTGTTAGCCTGAACCTCAGAGAAGTATATACTGAACAAGAGAGGTCCCAGAACTGAGCCCTGTGGGATGCCATTTGTAACTGGTTTGGATTCAGACATGGCACCTGCGATTCTGACCATGTGGGTTCTATCTCTGAGCCAGTTTGCAACCCATCTTGTGATATAGGGGTTGATATTTAAGCTGATAAGCTTATTTATGATGCCCGAGTGGGGTATTGTGTCGAAGGCTTTTGCGAGGTCCAGGTAGGCTGTGTGGACTACCTTGACCTCATCTATGGCTTTGGTAACTGTTTCAAAGAAATCAACTAGGTTTAAGAGGCAAGATCTGCCCTTAACAAAGCCGAATTAGGTAGGGTCCAGTGTCTGGAGGCTCCCAATGTCTTTGTTTATGAGTTCCATGATAATATGCTCCATAGCTTTACAGACCAGACTAGTCAGGCTTATGGGCGATAGTTTCTGGGGTCCATTGTGGCACCACCTTTGTGGAGTGGGACTGCTGTAGCTGTACGCCATTCTTTGGGTACATATCCTCTAGTAAGGCTAAGTTTGAACAGTGACTTAATGTGAGGGTTCAGTTCTTCTTGGAGCTCATGTAAGACACAGCCTGGGACACCGTCCGGTCCCATAGATGCTGTGTTTTTTGCTTTGGAGAGGGCAGCTTTCACCTGTCCATCTGTGATATCAGGGAGGTTACATTCCGTTGGGATAGGCATTTGTGCCTTTGGGGGGGGAGGGGGGAGAAGTTTGCGCTGAATCTGTCTGCCAGGATGTTGGCTATGTCTGTAGGTTCGGTATATTTTGTACCATTATGCAACAATTCAGAGCATATCTGGGAGTTTCTGCCCATGTTTCTGACATAACTAAATAAGGCCTTGTGATTATCTTTAGTGTCTAGGGCAATTTTTCTTTCAAAACTGGCCTTTGATGATTTTATGAGGGATCGAAGTTTCTTGCGAATACTGATCAGAGATGCCTTCCCTTTTTGGGATTTTGCTCTGTCATGTAGTAGCTTCCTCCTTCTGTTGTATAGCTTATTTATGGCCGGGGTCCACCAGACCGGTCTCCTGTTTTTGGAGGAGTGAGTCTTGATTTTATTTGGGATAGCACGATCCATGCATTCCTGCAGGTGCTCATAAAATGCATTTGTAAAGGATTCTGTGGATTGGGCTGTATTATCCTCTGGCCCAGGGGCTTTGAAGGATTCCACCTCAGTCTTGAGAAGTGCAAAGTTAGCTTTTGAGAAATTCTTTACAGTGATTTCCTTGGCTGGGGGTGGGGACGGGATATGGATGTCCAGGGAAATTTGTTTATGGTCTGATCTTACCAATGAGGGGTTTACCTCTGGTGTGGAACATAAGAGTCCAAATGTTGGTGATGACCAGGTCCAATATGTTGTTCCCTCTTGTGGGAGTGGTGACCAGTTGTTCCATTGCGTTAGCGTTTATAAATTCAAGGAACTGTTGGGCGAGGGTGTTTGGGCTTGAGTAGTTTTCCCAGTCAATGTTTGGGTAGTTGAGGTCACCCAATAACATAATGTTTGGAGAGACCTTCATATTCTCCAGTGTTCTCAGGAATGCCAAGTGGGGTTCCTGAAATAGGGAGGGTGTTCTGTAGCAAGCTACAAACTGAAAGGCAGTTTTGCCTGCTGTTAGTTGCACATGGATGGCTTCCGATGCTTCGTGCAGTGCCACTAACCTGGAGGTGTAGGTATCTTTGATGAATATAGATACTCCCCCTCCTTTTGTGCTTCGGTCCGAGTTTTGGGACCGAAACGCATGGTATGAGTTATAACCTGGTAGTGCTGGGGTGCTCTCAGGAGCCTTGAACCAGGTTTCTGTTACTGCACAGACATTGATTTTCTCCATACTGAGGAGAGTCTCGAGTGCGTGCATCTTGAGGTTTAGACTTCTGGCATTGAGTAGCATTACCTTTAGTTTTTTTATCTTTGGGTTGTCTATGGAGGTGGGTTTGTCCTTTGAGCCTTGCCTAAAAAAGGCACTATGGGGGTGGCAAGACCCTTGGCCAGTATAGGAAAGCCTAAGGGTGACAGGCGCAAGCCGTCCCTAGCAACGTGGCTTGTCGAGCATGTCATCCCAGGCTGACAGACACTGGATCCCCTTTGAATGACACCAATACTTTAGCCAATTGTTGAAACTGATCATTTTGTCTTTATACTGTGGCATAATTCTTGGTGAGGGCAAGATGCTACTCAAGGTCAGGGACATACCAGCCTGGGCTACATGGTCAGAGAGCTCCTCTATGTCGCTTTTCATGTAGTCCAGGGAGGTACATCTCAGGTCATTCATACCAGCATGGACAATGATGGAGTCATACTTGTACTTGCTTTGGAGTGACCCGAGTGCTTGCATTATGTGGCAGATCCTGGCACCCGACAGGCAGCTTACAGTGACCTTCTCCTTGTTCAGTCTGGTGAGTGGGACGTCAGTGTGCCGGACAATACAGTCCCCTATAACAAGTGTATTTGGTGTGTTTGGCCTTATGGTCTGTGACTGTGAGGCACACTGATTTTGTGAGATATGTGATTTGTGGGTATTGAGGGATGGCTGTTGCTTGGATATCTGCTTAGGAGGTCTTTGCTGTTTAGGCAGATTTTTATTTAGAGCCTCCGAGTATGTTTTTGTGTGTTTATGTGTTGGTATCCAGATGCAATAGGTCTGTGTGAGTCTGGATTTGTGGTGTGCGTGGTTACCTTTTCCTCCTGACTGACTGTTCCAGTCTTGGGTTGAGAGAGCTCTGCCTCCAGTTTGGCTGTGTAACTGCATCTCTCACATGTATTAGAGTTTGTTGGAAGGAGGAGAGGGTTGTCTGTGTACATGAGGCAATTGTAACATTGTCTCAAAATTCCCAGATTCACCAGCTGGACTGGAGAGTAACCTTGAAACTGACCCTTGGACATACCAGATTAGTATAGGGAACTGTTTTTTTTTACTGATCAGATTAGGGACGGGAACAGATTTTTCACTTGATCAGGAAGGACCAATCGGGAGTCTAATACTTATGAGAAGTCAAGGAGGGTGCAATGCTTTAGTTAGTTAGTGTTTCCTTATAAGAGCTGAGCAAGTGCAGGGCTTTAGAAAGAGAATAGAGTGATTACTTTGAGAGTTTGAACAGTTCTAAGGGAAAAAGTGAAGAGCAGACTTTGTGGAGCCTGGAATAGTTTAAACCTGTTTAGGCGGCGCTGCCCAATGCTGCTCAGTGTGCAAAACAGCGCAAAAAGAGAGTTGTAGGCTTTTAAGAGAGAGAGAGATCAAGGAGTTTAGAATTGACCCAAAATGGCCAATAAAACTACAGCTTCTAGGTAGTAAGAATGAGCTTCAGAGTTTTATTATTCATTTTTCATACTTATGTAAAGTTGGGAAGTGGAGCATTTATGAGCATATCTGAATTTAAAATGTTCTACATAGGTAGTAGTATAGAGGTGTGGTGCTATCTCAGTGTTTGTGGGTTTTAAGTGGTGTGGGTGAGGGAGTGAAATGGTTGGTGAGGAGTAAGTGGTGGCAAGATGACTGTGATAAGATGTTAGGTGAGTGGCTAGGGTAAGAAGTATGAGGGGAATTATGTAAGGAATAACATTATTAGTGCTTGGGTTGGTGGGACGTTTTCATTAATTTAGAAGGTGTGGCAGGAAAGGTTAAGTAAGTGGATTTAGGTATTCTGTTTATGAAAGAAGAAAATTGTTGTGAGCTGAAGTGACTCACAGCAGCTTAATTGGTTATGGGGATGTGGAGGGTGGAATTACCTATGTAGTATGTGTGTAAAGATATTTGGTTGGATTAGGGTGGGTGGGAACTAGGAGTAAGGTAGGGGAGCAGAGTAAGCCCGAGCAAAGTGAGGGCAAACAGAGTGGACTGGACCTGATCACAGCTGTCGATCTTAAAAACAATCAGTAAGTAATGGCAGCTTAACCAAGTGTTTTTCTTTTGCATTTAATAGTAAAAACAATGCATATGAGATGGGTTAAATGAAAGGGAATATTAGTTGCCTAAACATTAAGTGCATATGGAATATGTTAAATGAATAGTGAGCTGAATAGGAATGCAAGTAAAAAAATAGCAGGAATTAAGGTAAGGAGGGCTGACACAAGTTATATAAACAGAAGCAGTGTTTAATGTAAGTATATAAGGTTTCTAAGAATGAAAATATTGGTAGGACTAAGTATAATTAAGTAGAAATACAAAGGTCAGGAGAGCTAAAAAGACTGTTGGAATTAAAGGTGGGATATAATATATAACAAACCGAGGGGCACTGCCAAATGCTGATAAATGGAAAAACCTCTCTATAGTATGAGGTAAGTAAGAGGTAGAAAAAAACAAATGGGGAGGGAATGGAGTACAAGTACGTCTTGGTGATGTGCAAGGGAGCCGTTTAAAGGTAACAAATATAGTGGAGGTAGATCTCCCTCTCTTAAAACCCGATTGCCTCGTGGTTTTGGTGTCTTTTCGGACTTGTTGGCTGTTGGTGAAACACCCACCAAGAGGAGGAAATGCTGAGAGAAGAAAGGAGCCACTTTTGAGATTTTAAGTATTTTGCTTCAGATTATTTGTTATGTTTTTCTGCATTGCCGCCTACTTTTGAGCATTTTCTGGCTTGTTAAACTTGATTTCTGTGTTGGTAACTGTATTTAGAACACAGCCTAGAGCTGATTACTGAATTTCCTACCTGCACTTATTTTTAAAATCGTTTTTTTTTCTTAAAACCTGCATTTTATCTGTCTCTGGCCTAGCACTCAAGTGTGGGGTCATTTACTGCACTGTTCTAACTTGCTGATACTTGTGAACCTCTGCTTTCCTTAAAAAAAAAAAAAACAAACAAAAAAAAAAATCTTGCTTTTTTCCCACTTTTCTGAGATTTAAAAAAGTTTAGTTACAGATTTGCTGCTCTGAACTGTTTGTAAGTTTCTTGGAGGCCATTGTTTTCTTGGGCTAAAGGGAAGTCTCTGTGTTAATCAGTGACAGTGATAAACATTGAGCAGCCTGCCTGCCCCTGTGGGAGTGGTTACTGCCTTGAAACTGTAGTTTTATTGGCCATTTTGGGTCAATTCCAAACTCCTTGATCTCCCTCTCTTAAAACCCTCTTTTGCGTGGTTTTGAGTATTTTTGCGCATAGCACAACATTGGGCAGCACCACCTAATTGGGATTAAACGATTCCTGGCTCCACAAAGTCTGCTCTTCACTTTTTCCCTTAGAACTGCTCTATCTCTCAAATTAAACACCATATTCTCATTCTAAGGCCCCTTACTGGTCCAAATAAGTAATCTTACAAGTTAGCACTAATAAACCATAAGCACTACTTACTCTTATACTCTCTACGATTACCTTGTCCCCTATTGGTCCATTTTAATTCAGTTCCCTATATTACTCTAGCATGTCCAAAGGTCAGTCAGTGGTTTCCTCTCCAGTCCAGTTGGTGAATCTGGGAATTTTGAGGCAATGTTACAACTGTCTCATGTACACGGACAACCCTCGCCTCCTCCAAACAGGTTCAAATATATGTGAGAGATGCAACCATATAGCCAAATTGGAGGCTGAGCTCTCTCATCTCAAAACTGGTGTAACCAGTCAGGAGGAGAAGGTAACCTCACACAACACAATTCCAGTATCACATAGTCCTACCACAACAGCGAACCAAACACATAAAAACACAAAAACATACTCATAGGCTCTAAATAAAAATCTACCTAAGCAACAGAGACCTCCAAAGCAGATATCCAAGCAAACACTACCCCACACATAGCACACAAAGTCAGTGTGCCAAGCAGTCACAGTCCTTAAGGCTTAATAACACACCTGATACTCTTGTAATAGGTGACTCTATTGTCAGATACACTGACGTCCCGCTCACCAGGCTGAATAAAGAGAAGGTCACAGTGAGCTGCCTGTCGGGCGCTAGGATCCGCCACATAACGAAAGCACTCAGGTCACTCCAAAGCAAATACAAATATGACTCAGTCATTGTACATGCTTGCGTGAATGACCTGAGACGTACCTCCCTCGACTACATGAAAGAGACATAGAGGAGCTCTCTGATCATGTAGCCCAGGCCATTATGACCCTGACCTTGAGCAGCATCTTACCCTCACCTAGAATGATGCCACAGTACAAAGACAAAATGATCGATTTTAACAATTGGCTAAAATTTTGGTGTCATTCAAAGGGGATCCAGTGTCTGTCAGCCTGGGATGACATGCTCGACAAGCCACGTTTCTTCGCTAGGGACAGCTTGCACCTGTCACCCCTGGGCTTTCGGATATTGGCAAAGACTCTTGCCACCCCCATAGTGCCTTTTTTAGGCAAGGCTCAAAAGTCAAACCCACCTGCATAGACAGCACAAGGAACAAGAAACTAAGGGTAATGCTGCTAAATGCCAGAAGTCTTAACCTCAAGATGCATGCACTCAAAGCTCTCCTCAGTATGGAGAACATCGATATCTGTGCAGTGACAGAAACCTGGTTCAAGGCTCCAGAAAGCACCCCAGCACTACCAGGTTATACCTCATATCATGCTTTTTGGCCCCAAAACCCAGACCGAACCACAAAAGGAGGGGGAGTTTCCATATTTATCAAGGATATCCACACCTCCAGGTTAGTGGCATTTCATGAAGTATCGGAGACCATCCATGTGCAACTGACAGTGGGCAAGACTGCTTTTCAGTTTATAGCATTCTACAGACCACCCTCTCAAAGTCAGGAATCCCACTCGGCTTTCCTGAAAACATTGGAGAACATGAAGATCTCTGCGAACACCATTATATTGGGTGACTTCAACTACCCAAACATAGACTGGGAGCATTACTCAAGCCCCAGCACCTTAGCCCAAAGGTTCCTGGAATTTATAAACTCAAATGCTATGGAACCACTAGTCACCACTCCCACAAGAGGGGAAAACATACTAGACCTGATCATTACCAACATGAGGTCTCTATGCTCCATACCAGAAGTATATCCCTCATTGGTAAGATCAGACCATAAATTAATTTCACTGGATATCCACATCCCGACCCCACCCCCAGCCCAGAAAACCACAGTGAAAAACTTCTCAAAAGTGAACTTCACACTTCTCAAAACCAAAGTGGAATCCTTCAAGGCCCCAGGGCCAGTGGAAACTACGGTCCAAACTGCAGAATCCTATATAAATGCATTCTACAGACATCTCCAGGAATGCATGGATCATGCTATCCCAAACAAAATCAAGACCCAATCATCCAAAGGCAGGCGTCCAGTCTGGTGGACCCCAGCCATAAATAAACTGTAGAACAGAAGGAGGAAGCTACTACATGATAGAGCAAAATCCCTAAAAGGGAAGGCATCTCTGATCAGTACTAGCAAAAAATTACGATCCCTCATAAAATCCTCCAAGGCCAGCTTTGAGAGAAAAATTGCACAGGACACTAAAGACAATCATAAGGCTTTTTTCAGTTATGTTAGGAACCTGGGATGCAACTCCCAGACTTGTTCTGAGTTGATTCGAAATGACACAAAATACACTGAACCCACAGACATCGCCAATATCCTGGCAGACAAGTTCAGTGCAAACTTCTCCACCCCCTCCCCCCCAAAAGAGCAAGTATCTATCCCAGCAGAGTGCAGCCTCCCAAACATCTCTGATTCTCAGGTGAAGGCCGCCCTCTCCAAAGCAAAAAACACTGCTTCCATGGGACCAGATGGTGTCCCGGGTTGTGTCCTACATGAACTCCAAGAAGAACTAACCCCTCAAGTAAAACTGCTGTACAATCTCAGCCTTACTACAGGATATGTGCCCAAAGAATGGCGTACAGCAACAGTGATTCCACTCCACAAAGGTGGCGCCTCTGCGGACCCTGGAAACTATCGCCTCATAAGCCTGACTAGCCTAGTCTGCAAGGCTATGGAGATGATCATCATGGAACTCATAAACAAAGACATTGGGGACCTACAGACACTAGATCCTACCCAATTTGGCTTCAAGGGCAGATCCTGCCTTTTGAACCTGGTTGACTTCTTCAAAACAGTCACCAAGGCCATAGATGAAGGGAAGGTAGTCCATACAGCCTATCTGGACCTCACAAAGGCATTTGACACAATACCCCACTTGGGCATCATAGATAAGCTATCCAGCCTAAATATAAATCCCTATGTCACAAGATGGGTCGCAAACTGGCTCAAAGACAGAACCCACAGAGTCAGAGTTGCTGGAGCCATGCCAGACACGAAACCGGTCACAAGTGGCATCCCACAAGGTTCTGTCCTGGGACCTCTCTTGTTTGGTATTTACTTTTCTGAGTTACAGGCCAACGTGGGAGGACTATGGCTCACCAAGTTCGCAGATGACTGCAAACTGGGCGCCATAATCGACTCTCCAGCTGACACAAACATCCTTCAAAAAGGTCTTCCAGAGATGGATAACTGGTGCCAGAGCCATGGTCTAAAGCTAAATGCCAAAAAGTGTATAGTCATACCCTTTGGCAAAAACAATGTGCCCACAAATTACCACATAGGTGGTAACCCATTAAGTACAGAGAAAGTAATTAGGGATCTGGGGACCCAAGTTGATAGCAATCTCTCCTTTGACAACCACATTGCCGAAGTAGTTAGAAAGACCTTCTACATAGCCCATCTCATCATGAAAGGATTCACATCTAGATCAAGAGAGGTAATCATGCCCCTTTATTCATCCCTCATCAGGCCCATCATAGAATACAATGCCCCCTTTGGGATGTACCTTACCCGCAGCTGCAGCAATTAGAAAGACCCCAAAAGTACCTCACCAGGAGGATCAAGGGACTCAAACAGATGCCATATGCTGCTCAGTTAAAAAAACTCCAGCTCTACTCAGTTGCATACTGCCTACTTCAAGGCGATCTATGCCTGACATATAAAGCTATGTCCAACCCAGAATTAATGGACATGCTCCACCTCAGTAAATCTAAATCCCTTAGAGCCACGCGCTTGAGGGACTTGAACCTCAGCACAGAAATAAATAGAACATGCTGGATGGACAGATTCATAACCCAGAGGCTCCCTTCGCTCTGGAATAGAATTCCAATGCATGTTAGGCAGAGCACCTCACTGACGCTCTTCAAGAAGAATCTTGATGAGTGGATGGGGGATCATAGGTTTGTCCCGGGGATTACTTCCGTGTCACTATTAGACAGAGGCACAGTAAACTAAACTTTAAAAAGGGCACAGTATACTCAAATCAAGGGGTGGCGTAAGCCAAACACAATCGGGCTAGGCTTATAAATGCCCCAGGGCAGATAGCCTAGTATGAACCTATGAACCTATGAAAACATACATCAGTAACATACGGGGACTAGTGAAACTGCAAGGATCCACAGTTTTAAAGTTATTTCTATGCTTCTAGGCTGGACAGGTATAGAGTTTGAGGTTGGTTCACTGATACAGGGCTTATAAACCATGGAATGAAGGAAAGGAGAAAAAAGAGATGAGTTAGGTGAAAAAGATTAATAACTGTATAATTAGCTAGTTATAATCTGAAGGAAAAGGTAAAGCGATAAGGTGCAGATATTTCAGTTTGGAGAGTAATTATTAACACTGTGTGTAAATGAAATTGTGACCTAAGAGGTAAGCTAGGAAGTAGACAAAGTGGTTATTAGTAAAATAGAATATTGCTGAGCTAGAAAGAAAAGTAATAAATATACTGGCACAGGTTCCATTCAAGTTCAAAGCAGCGTTGAAAAGCAAAATCAAACAAACAATGTAACACCATTCCGTTAACTGATGGCACAGATACCCTAGAAGGTATATCTGCTAAAAAATAGTGACAGACTAACTTATCATACCTTACTCAATTAATAGCAAGCATATGAACTGCACTGGATATTAGCATCAGCAATCAAGGAGCCTCAATCCTCTCTACTAACACCAGGGAGGTTGTCTCCTAGAAGAGGAAAGGATAACTAATACACACAGTAAAGTAAAATTTCCCTTAAGTGCACACAGAGATCACAGTCAGTCTGGGACTGGTTGCTCCTTTGCTCACCAGGTCCCCAATAAGACTCTCCACTGGCACAGCTATAGGGTCCAGGTCTCAGCTAGCTGGGCAAGCTCAAACCTCCAGTACCCTCTCCATCCAACCAGTGCTTTGTGTCCCTGCCAAGTAGCTGACCCACCACACACACACATTCACACACTTTGAGATAAGTATTTATACAACTTCACAGACACTCCCGGGAAAGGCTGACACAGATTCTCCAGCTGTGCCCCTTTACCCAAACCATACAGTAGTAATTCCTGCCACCACCCAGCTAATAATATCAGCTACTAAAAAGCCCTTAAAAAGGTGTCCACTTATTACTGTGCAGTATTATCCAATTGGTAATGTGACTATACAGTCTAAGGCTTATTTTAGAGTGGCCTATTACAATAGCCTCTATATATATATATATAAATATATATATATATATGCAATGTACTCTAGAGCTTATCTCTACACAAACCAGCCACAGGTAAAGGTTTTTAAAATATTTAGTAATAAATAATTAAGACACAAGACAAAACTACTACACCACAGAGATATCTAAGAGTTCAGAGATCACACAGAAACTTAAAATAATACAGTAGGACAGGTCTGATTTCAAAGAAAAATACCTAATTAATTTTTACTAGCTTTAACTATTCCTGCAAGAAATCACAGTGCTAAAAACTTACATGTGAGCTTAGGCAGAGTGCTGAGTTAGATATCCAAGATCAGAATGCTCACAGTCTCTTGTGAGAAATAGTATTTAAACATTACTAACAAACATGTCTCTAAGGCCCTCCCAAATTACATCATTTTTGACACTTAGTCTGGAGTTCTCAGGCCACAAACTGCATTATTTAGCAATCTAACACCTGCTCAGAAAATTACAACAATACAAAGCATTTAACATATACACTCTAGCAGAAACCAGAGCAATAAAGCACCTTCCACATGCAAATTCTGGTCATAAACTTTAGCCTTAAAACAATGGGCATGAAACCTTCATCCAGATGCACTGGAGTCAAATTCTAATATGAAAGGGTCACAACATGCCTCAGTGGGCCAGTAGAATGTAGTGTTGTCACATATTTTGCAGTTCCACTTTTCACAGTATTTTTTTACACTCAAGAAAACATGCCTTTGCCCATCTCTCTCCAGTCATCACATCTCTTCCCCCTCAGGGAACTCAAGCAAGTATTTCAAGTGGCCATTGAGAAACATCACTTGAGAGTGTCAGGTCTATCTCAGTGTACCTCACCCCATTCCCTGTCTTGAGAGCCCATCTGCATTGGCATTGCTACTCCCACTGCGGTGCTGCACTGACATATCATATGCTTGCAACCCCAGGTACTATAATTGGGAACGAACTTTCTGTAGTACCCTGCTGTCCCTAAGAATGCCCTCACCTGCTTTTTGGTAACAGGTGCAGGCCATGCCTGAACTGCTTCCACTTTGGCAGGTTCTGGCCTTATCTTACCACTCTCCACTCTATGTCCTAGGTAGGAGACCTCTGCCATACCCACTTGACATTTGCTCGGCTTAATGGTCAACCCTGCCCTCTGTAGTCTACCCAGCACCTCCCTGACATGCTGAAGGTGCTCTTGCTAGGAATGGTTGTAGATAGCAATATCATCCATGTAAGCAAGGGCAATCCTTCCTGCTCCTGCTAATATATGATATACCGGCCTCTGGAAAGTCTCTGGGGCATTCTTCATCCCAAAGGCATCTTTGTGAACTCATACAAGCCAAAAGGAGTCACAAAGGCTGTCTAGCACTGGGAGTCAAGGGCACCTGCCAGTAACCCTTGGTAAGATCAATGGTTGTAAGATACTTAGCCCCATCCAGCTGCTCTAGGGCCTAATCTGTCCTAGGCATGGTGTAAGCATCTGATTCTGTGTGACTATTTAATTTCCTGTAATCCATAGAGAACCTGGTGCTGCCATCCTTCTTTGGCACCAACACCACTGGTGAGGCCCAGGGACTGTTGGACTCCTGAATTTCCCTAGTTCCAACATCTCCTGTACCTCCTCCCTCAGAGTCTGTTTGATTCTCTCAGGCACCTTATAAGGGGCTTGCCTGATAGGCCTTTGGGGTCCTGTATCCACCTGGTGCTGCACCAGGTGGGTGCTCCCTGGTTTCCTGGTGAACATGCCCTCAAACTCCTGTAACACTGCTCGGATTTCTCAAACCTGGGTAGGAGATAGCTGCTGGGACATTGCTACCCCTTCCACCAAGGTGTCAGCCTGAGCCTCACTGAGGAGATCAGTCACAAGATCACTCTCAGACTCCTCCTGCAATCCTCTGCAAATGCTCAACACAAGGGGCTCCCTATCATGGTAAGGTTTCATCATGTTAACATAGTACAATTTGTGCCCCTGCTGTCTGCCTAGTACTTACACCATGTAGTTAACATCACTTACCTTTCTTACCACCTTGTAGGGTCCCTTCCAAGCTGCTTGCAGCTTGTTGTGTCTGACAGGAATGAGAACCATCACCTTCTGCCCTACAGCATACTCTCTAGCTCGAGCATTCCTGTTATACCACACCGTATTCTGTTGTTGGGCTACTGCCAGGTTCTCCTGGGTCAGGCCCATGAGTTCCCTGAGCCTTGTCCTGAGGTTCAGGACCTATGCCACAACAGACTCCTTGTGAGACTCACACTCTCCTTCCCACTCATCTCAAATTAAATTTAGAGGTCCCCTCATCCTATCCCCATAAAGCAACTCCAAGGGTGAAAAACCTGTGGATTCCTGGGGAACCTCTCTGTAAGCAAACAACAGATGGGGCAAATATTTGTCCCACTCCCTCTTAAACTGAGCTGCAAATGCCTGTAGCATGGACTTGACTGAAGAGTTTAACCTCTCAACAAGACCATTAGTCTGGGGATTGTAGGGGGTGGTCTTCATGTGCTTCACCCCACAAGACTTCCACGGACAAGCCAGCAGGTCTGACATAAAATTGGCACCTCTGTCAGACAGTATTTCCTTTGGGAAACCTACCATGCTGAAAATCTCTAGCAAAGCATTTGCCACCTTCTCTGTCTCAATGGAGGACAAAGCCACTGCCTCAGGGTATCATGTAGCATAATCTACAATCACTAGGATATTCTTTTCCCTGTGGAATTTGGGGTACTCAGAGGACTCACAATATCCATAGCTACCCTCTGAATTGGCTCCTCAAATACAGGAAAAGACATCAATGGAACTCTCACCTTGTCTCCTGCCTTGTCTACCTTTTGACACTGCTCACAGGTCCTGCAGTACCCTGTTACATCTCTGGAAATTCCAGGCCAATAGACGTTTTGCATAATATGCCTCTTTGTACATTTTATGCCCATATGACCTGCAAAGGGAATATCATGGGCTATGGCTAGAAGCACCAGATGGTAAGCTCTAGGCACTACCAACTGCCGTACTCTCTCACCTTCTAGCCCTCGGTTAGGGCTCCACTCTCTGTATAGTAACCCTTTGTCCCAGTATATAGATTCCCCCTTCCCCTGAGAATCAGGTGCCTCCCTAGCTACCTGCCACAGGTCTTGCAATGTAGGGTCTGAGGGCTGAGCCTGTCTCCAGTCTCTCTTTGTAACCCTTCCCAGCTCCCCTTCCACAGGAAGTCTGGCATCCTCTGACAGCAGTGGCTCACTGTCAGCCTGGGTACTACTACTCACCTCTACCTTTGCAGTCACTCTGTCCAAGGGGCCATCAGTACCCACAAGCAGCTGTGGCTCACCTTCAGTCTCACTGGTACAGAGCAACTCCCTCCCTGAAGTAACCAACTTAGCAGTCCTGGCTGCAAGTGTGCAGTCTGTCTGGGTCTCCCCCAGGCTACCAGACTTACATGCTTGTCTCCAAGCCTGACTGTGTGTAACTGCACAAGCGCAGGGTACTTCACTATCAAAATCATTCCCTATCAGAATATCTGCAGGTATATCCTCAAACACACCTACTTGCTGGCTTCCTTTTCCACCCTCCCAGTCAATGTGAACCTTAGCCAAAGGTATTTGGAATGGGATCCCTACTAAAGCCCTGACTGGAGTAGACTGCCCAGGCAAGTAGAGCTGAATTGGATCCCTACTAAAGCCCTGACTGGAGTAGACTGCCCAGGCAAGCAGAGCTCCTCTGTAACCAGTGCAGGCTTTACAATGGTTATATCAGAGGCTGTGTCTCTCTTAGCAATGGCCTCTTTCCATTCACTACAATAGGATATAACCTCTGGTGGTAGTTTGGTACCCTTGTTGTCCCAAGACAACCTACTGTTGGCATTTTGTCTTTCCCACTTAGTGGCTCCCTCTCCTTTGGTTCCCTAACATAGTATTTAAACATTACTAACAAACACGTCTCTAAGACCCTCCCAAATTACATCATTTTTGACAGCTTTAACTATTCCTACAAGAAATCACAGTGCTAGAAACTTACATGTGAGCTTAGGCAGAGTGCTGAGTTAGATATCCAAGATCAAAATGCTCACAGGCTCTTGTGAGAAATAGTATTTAAACATTACTAACAAACATGTCTCTAAGGTCCTTCCAAATTACATCATTTTTGACACTTAGTCTGGAGTTCTCAAACCATAAACTGCATTATTTAGCAATCTAACACCTGCTCAGAAACTTACAACAATACAAAGCATTTCACATATACACTCTAGCAGAAACCAGAGCAATAAAGCACCCTTCATATGTAAATTCTGGTCATAAACTTTAGCCTTAAAAAAACGGGCATGAAACCTTCATCCAGACGCACTGGAGCCGAATTCTAACATGAAAGGGTCGCAACATGCTTCACTGGGACAGTAGAGTGCAATGTTGTCACATATTTTGCAGTTCCACATTTCACAGTATTCCTTTACACTCAAGAAAACATGCCTGTATTTTTACATTTATTTACAAATGCCAGAATTATATATCAAATTCTATTTGACTAGGCTGGCAGCCTTCGCCCATCTCTCTCCAGTCATCACATCTCTTCCCCCTCAGGGAACTCAAGCAAGTATTTCAAGTGGCCATTGAGAAACATCACTTGAGAGTGTCAGGTCTATCTCAGTGTACCTCACCCCATTCCCTGTCTTGAGAGCCCATCTGCATTGGCATTGCTACTCCCACTGCGGTGCTGCACTGACATATCATATGCTTGCAACCCCAGGTACTATAATTGGGAACGAACTTTCTGTAGTACCCTGCTGTCCCTAAGAATGCCCTCACCTGCTTTTTGGTAACAGGTGCAGGCCATGCCTGAACTGCTTCCACTTTGGCAGGTTCTGGCCTTATCTTACCACTCTCCACTCTATGTCCTAGGTAGGAGACCTCTGCCATACCCACTTGACATTTGCTCGGCTTAATGGTCAACCCTGCCCTCTGTAGTCTACCCAGCACCTCCCTGACATGCTGAAGGTGCTCTTGCTAGGAATGGTTGTAGATAGCAATATCATCCATGTAAGCAAGGGCAATCCTTCCTGCTCCTGCTAATATATGATATACCGGCCTCTGGAAAGTCTCTGGGGGCATTCTTCATCCCAAAAGGCATCTTTGTGAACTCATACAAGCCAAAAGGAGTCACAAAGGCTGTCTAGCACTGGGAGTCAAGGGCACCTGCCAGTAACCCTTGGTAAGATCAATGGTTGTAAGATACTTAGCCCCATCCAGCTGCTCTAGGGCCTAATCTGTCCTAGGCATGGTGTAAGCATCTGATTCTGTGTGACTATTTAATTTCCTGTAATCCATAGAGAACCTGGTGCTGCCATCCTTCTTTGGCACCAACACCACTGGTGAGGCCCAGGGACTGTTGGACTCCTGAATTTCCCCTAGTTCCAACATCTCCTGTACCTCCTCCCTCAGAGTCTGTTTGATTCTCTCAGGCACCTTATAAGGGGCTTGCCTGATAGGCCTTTGGGGTCCTGTATCCACCTGGTGCTGCACCAGGTGGGTGCTCCCTGGTTTCCTGGTGAACATGCCCTCAAACTCCTGTAACACTGCTCGGATTTCTCAAACCTGGGTAGGAGATAGCTGCTGGGACATTGCTACCCCTTCCACCAAGGTGTCAGCCTGAGCCTCACTGAGGAGATCAGTCACAAGATCACTCTCAGACTCCTCCTGCAATCCTCTGCAAATGCTCAACACAAGGGGCTCCCTATCATGGTAAGGTTTCATCATGTTAACATAGTACAATTTGTGCCCCTGCTGTCTGCCTAGTACTTACACCATGTAGTTAACATCACTTACCTTTCTTACCACCTTGTAGGGTCCCTTCCAAGCTGCTTGCAGCTTGTTGTGTCTGACAGGAATGAGAACCATCACCTTCTGCCCTACAGCATACTCTCTAGCTCGAGCATTCCTGTTATACCACACCGTATTCTGTTGTTGGGCTACTGCCAGGTTCTCCTGGGTCAGGCCCATGAGTTCCCTGAGCCTTGTCCTGAGGTTCAGGACCTATGCCACAACAGACTCCTTGTGAGACTCACACTCTCCTTCCCACTCATCTCAAATTAAATTTAGAGGTCCCCTCATCCTATCCCCATAAAGCAACTCCAAGGGTGAAAAACCTGTGGATTCCTGGGGAACCTCTCTGTAAGCAAACAACAGATGGGGCAAATATTTGTCCCACTCCCTCTTAAACTGAGCTGCAAATGCCTGTAGCATGGACTTGACTGAAGAGTTTAACCTCTCAACAAGACCATTAGTCTGGGGATTGTAGGGGGTGGTCTTCATGTGCTTCACCCCACAAGACTTCCACGGACAAGCCAGCAGGTCTGACATAAAATTGGCACCTCTGTCAGACAGTATTTCCTTTGGGAAACCTACCATGCTGAAAATCTCTAGCAAAGCATTTGCCACCTTCTCTGTCTCAATGGAGGACAAAGCCACTGCCTCAGGGTATCATGTAGCATAATCTACAATCACTAGGATATTCTTTTTCCCTGTGGAATTTGGGGTACTCAGAGGACTCACAATATCCATAGCTACCCTCTGAATTGGCTCCTCAAATACAGGAAAAGACATCAATGGAACTCTCACCTTGTCTCCTGCCTTGTCTACCTTTTGACACTGCTCACAGGTCCTGCAGTACCCTGTTACATCTCTGGAAATTCCAGGCCAATAGACGTTTTGCATAATATGCCTCTTTGTACATTTTATGCCCATATGACCTGCAAAGGGAATATCATGGGCTATGGCTAGAAGCACCAGATGGTAAGCTCTAGGCACTACCAACTGCCGTACTCTCTCACCTTCTAGCCCTCGGTTAGGGCTCCACTCTCTGTATAGTAACCCTTTGTCCCAGTATATAGATTCCCCCTTCCCCTGAGAATCAGGTGCCTCCCTAGCTACCTGCCACAGGTCTTGCAATGTAGGGTCTGAGGGCTGAGCCTGTCTCCAGTCTCTCTTTGTAACCCTTCCCAGCTCCCCTTCCACAGGAAGTCTGGCATCCTCTGACAGCAGTGGCTCACTGTCAGCCTGGGTACTACTACTCACCTCTACCTTTGCAGTCACTCTGTCCAAGGGGCCATCAGTACCCACAAGCAGCTGTGGCTCACCTTCAGTCTCACTGGTACAGAGCAACTCCTCCCAAGTAACCAACTTAGCAGTCCTGGCTGCAAGTGTGCAGTCTGTCTGGGTCTCCCCAGGCTACCAGACTTACATGCTTGTCTCCAAGCCTGACTGTGTGTAACTGCACAAGCGCGAGGTACTTCACTATCAAAATCATTCCCTATCAGAATATCTGCAGGTATATCCTCAAACACACCTACTTGCTGGCTTCCTTTTCCACCCTCCCAGTCAATGTGAACCTTAGCCAAAGGTATTTGGAATGGGATCCCTACTAAAGCCCTGACTGGAGTGCCCAGGCAAGTAGAGCTGAATTGGATCCCTACTAAAGCCCTGACTGGAGTAGACTGCCCAGGCAAGCAGAGCTCCTCTGTAACCAGTGCAGGCTTATACAATGGTTATATCAGTCTAAGGCTGTGGCCTCTTAGCAATGGCCTCTATATATATATGCAATGTACTCTAGAGCTTATCTAACCTCTGGTGGTATATTTGGTAATAAATAATTGTCCCAAGACAAAACTACTACATTTTGTCTTCCCACTTAGTGGCTCCCTCTCCTTTGGTTCCCTAACATAGTATTTAAACATTACTAACAAACAAACCGTCTCTAAGACCCTCCCAAATTACATCATTTTGACAGCTTTAACTATTCCTACAAGAAATCACAGTGCTAGAAACTTACATGTGAGCTTAGGCAGAGTGCTGAGTTAGATATCCAAGATCAAAATGCTCACAGGCTCTTGTGAGAAATAGTATTTAAACATTACTAACAAACATGTCTCTAAGGTCCTTCCAAATTACATCATTTTTGACACTTAGTCTGGAGTTCTCAAACCATAAACTGCATTATTTAGCAATCTAACACCTGCTCAGAAACTTACAACAATACAAAGCATTTCACATATACACTCTAGCAGAAACCAGAGCAATAAAGCACCCTTCATATGTAAATTCTGGTCATAAACTTTAGCCTTAAAAAAACGGGCATGAAACCTTCATCCAGACGCACTGGAGCCGAATTCTAACATGAAAGGGTCGCAACATGCTTCACTGGGACAGTAGAGTGCAATGTTGTCACATATTTTGCAGTTCCACATTTCACAGTATTCCTTTACACTCAAGAAAACATGCCTGTATTTTTACATTTATTTACAAATGCCAGAATTATATATCAAATTCTATTTGACTAGGCTGGCAGCCTTCGCCCATCTCTCCCCAGTCGTCACACATGTAATCTAGAATTCACTCAAGAACTGCTAAGTGTGCATTTTCGCATAATAGGAGGTATGTCAGCTAGCTAGGTTCTATCATGGTAACATAAAAGTTCAAATAAAGACAAGCAAACATGTATATTGTATAGATAAGAAGCGATCGAGTGTACAAAAAGTGGCTTAAGAGCTGTTTACACCTGCATTTCAGCATACATTTAGACTGAGACAATGTAATTTGATGAATGCTTCTGTATAGTCTACCTTAAATTTAATGCAATTTTCCATTAAAAGAACAACATAATCCTTAGTTGGCACTCGCACATCACCGTAGACCTGTATGAGGAACCCAAGTCTTAAAAAAAAGTTTTTCTCCATAATAGCAAGATTAATCTAGACAGCTTACACACAAACACACGCACACACACACACACACACACACACACGCACACACGCACACACGCACACACGCACACACGCACGCACGATGACAACACACACGCGTGCACACGCACACATGCACACACACACACACACACACACACACACACACACACACACACACACACACACACACACACACACCCACACACACCCACACACACACACACACACACACACACACACACACACACACACTACAGTAGAATTATGCCCTCACTTAACACTACCCTAACTGTAACCCTCCTACATTTGCACAAGCACTCCCCCCAATGCTGAAACCTTCAGAGTAGCTTAAGTTTTCAGCATTACTGTCCCAAACCCAGGGTCAATACTAGATAAACGAACGCTTAAATGTTCGAATCTCTAAAGGTCAACCTTTAGAGATTGAACAGTTAAGTGTTCAAATATCTTTAAAAATTAAAAAAAAAATAAATAAATAAAACAAAAAAAAAAATAAAGGGAGTAAGCAGGGGGGCAAGCCCCCCTGCACCACCCACACCTCCGCTACTTAAATATACCAACTCCAAGATCGCACAACAGTGTAGGGAATGGGAAATTTCCCGTTTCCACTCTGCCGTGCACTGAAGTGAGATCTCAGAGTTGGTATATTTAAGTAGGGAGGTGGGGGCAGGGGCTTGCCCTGCTAAAACTTTCAGTTTACCTTTTTTTTCTTTCTTTTATTTTTAACACTTAAATGTTTCCTCTCTAAAGGTTGAACTTTAGAGATTTGAACATTTAAGCGTTCGTCAATGTTATATACACCCTAAAACCACACGTACCTTACCCAAAAATATTTGTTCTATTCATGACAAATTTTAACATTTTGATGATTGGATCAATTAATCAAAATTCATAGACATTTACTCCACTGACCAACAGCTGATTTGATGGAGTGAATGGCACCCCTATATATATATATATATATATATATATATATATATATATATATATATATATATATATATATATATATATATATATATATATATAAGCAACAAAATAATTACCACAGTCACCATGGCCAGGTTAACAAAAGTATGACACCAGTAAAATGGAAAATTTTCTTTATTGGGATAAGCAGTTTTGGATCTCCTGATCCTTCATCAGATCCATATAAAACAAGTCAGTTAAAAAACATTTAAATACTAAAACATACCCAATCAAACCTTAAATGAGTGACACACCCTCTCTGTCAAGATTTCACACATGCCTCCTAAGCCTTCTCCCTTTCAGAGCAGGTTTAATTGGTAAGTAGGCATTGAGACCTGGAGATTTGTATGCCAGCAGCCTACCTATCCAGTACATTTATACTTTCTCTACTAGATTATTAACATCTCCCTCTCTCTTGTTATTACCTATACTCTGTATTACCCTAAAATAAAAAGAATGTCCTTTGTTCTCTTTAATATGTTTAAAAAGGGTTTTTTTACATCCTGCTGCCTAGGGTTATCTGGCACAGCAGTTGAGTTGGATTATCGACCACGGATCAATGGTATGAATGAGACCATTCGATTAGACTATGTGAGTAACACTAATGGTATTTGACTATTGAATACTTCCCAGTGTATGGCCAAGAAGGGTATGAATAAGGGCTTACTATGTCTTAATGTGAATCCCCTGTTGTGCCTTCACTTAAATACAGAAACTAACCATAGCCCTGAGGAGCATTTGGATCACAGTGCTTTTATACGCAGCACCAGAGACCTTGAGAACAGCCTGTTTGACTTAAAGAGACTTCAGTGACAATGCCTCCATTTGGAGGTATGCCTTCACTACAGGATTGTTCTACAGGCCTACAGATTTTGGTTATGCCGACACAGGGCCAAGCACATCCAAATCTACCGAAGGAATGCAGACGCTTAACCTATAAACAAGCTTCGGGTACATGAAGCTCCTGATTAAGTATTTTGAACCAAGGGAACAAGAGCTGATTGATTACATTGAGTGGAAGCAACAGGAAATAGAAGGTACTTTTACTACTGATTTTCATGTTGACAAAATTAATGACATATATTTAAAAGTGTCTGTTTTTGATAACAAGATAGAACAACAAAAGTTGAGAAAACTACAAAGATACTATGCTGATTTTTGCAAAGGGGAAGTATTTGCATGGAAAAAGCCTGTACTTGAAGGGGTAAGGAGACAAACATCTGCATGGGTGAATGAGCATATAGAAAACAACTTACAAACTGAGTTGCATAGAGAGGTTTAGACTCACTCTGGAAACGCACACTTCTGTGAGAGAAGCTATGACAGTGGTAGATATCACTGTAAAAGAACAGAAACAGAATGAATATCCTGGAGTGTCAGGTGCTGGAGCGAGACCTAAGACAGCTACTGTTTCTAATACTGTTTCTAAAACATTTTTTCCTTCGTTACCCCTCCAAGTGAGGGATGAGGTCTCTGAGCCGAGGGAGAAAGAGGGGGAGACATCCCTCGGAAGAGAGAAGAGTCAAACGTTAACATCAACCTGTGAAGAGACAATTTTTAACTTATCAAGTTCTAACTTGACTGAAACACATGTTAAAGTTTTGAATAAAGGTTTACAATTTTTTCTGATTGTTAAATCAAAAATAGAGGATGTTCTATTGAGCCTTAGATTGTTTGGCAGGGAAGTAAAAAATATGTATAAAAGTTCTGTGGATACTGAGCTTTCCCTGTTTCAAAAACCTAGTGTGTTTGTACCTCAAGGCTGTCTTAGACACTTTTATTAATGTATGTGAGAGAGAGATAGATCTCCACTTTGCATGGAGAATCTGGATGCCATTTTTATATTGCTACTCAGGAGGAGAGGATGGCACTGAAAGATCTACAGGATGACCGCAAACTTCTTATAAGACTGGCAGATAAGGGGGGAGGGATAGTGCTCATGGACAGGGCATATTACTCCCAGAAAATTAAAGCTTTTTTAGAGAATAATGATGCATATGAGTTTATCACAATTACACAAATGGAAAATATTAAAACTAGAGTAAGGCTTATTCTATGTGCAATGAAGGAGGGTTGCTTAATAACTGAGGAGCTTTTTAATTATTTGAATGTTATGCAGCCTCTTATTCCCATTTTTAAATGTTTACCCAAGGTGCACAGAGATGGTATTGATCCACCTATACACCCCATTGTAGCTGGAACTGGCTGGATAACAGAACCAGCATCTATATATGTTGACTTAAAGGGCTTACTTGGGTTAGCACCAGCTATACTGAAGGATTCACAACATTTCCTTAGAGATTTAGGACTGTATAAAAAGGACAGTAACCATGGTGGTTGTTTGATTATGGTGAAGATGGATATAAAAATCTATTCACCATAATACCAAATATTTATGGTTTAGAAGCACTGGAAATGTTTTTTTAGCAACAAAAGTGAGTGTGATCATAAAAAGACAGAATTGTTATGTACCCTGATGAAATGCATCCTTGACAACAATATTTTTCATGTTTGAAGATGATTTATACTTCCAGAAGTGTGGTATGGCCATGGGCATCCCATGTCGTAACACCTGTGCTAATATGGTGTTGGCACAATGGGTAGAGTGCTATGTGTTTGGCAATAACCCATTCCATAGATGTATTCATTTTTATAAACGGATCGCGGATGATGTCTTTATTTTATGGGGAGGGAGTCTTGAACAGCTGCATGCTTTTGTTGAATATTAGAAACGATCACTGATTTTTTTACACTTCACAATGTCGGGGGAAATACACACTGCCCTCTATCAGAAGGAGTGTTGGAAGAATAGTATTCTACATAGATCTAGAATGTACCCTGGGCATGTTCATAGGAATGTCCTAAAGGGACAATTCCTTAGAGCATCCAGACTTCATACCCGAGGGGAAGAGTTTATTGAAGCGTCTGAAACTATGGGGAAAAATTTTTTGAGGAGAGGGTAGAAACAAGATGAAGTGACCGCTTCACAGAGACAAGTACAGAATTTAAGAGACGACATAGGGAAACCCTATTTATATAGGGGGAAATCACGTGGAAGAGTTTTCACACAGAGAGGATGGTAAGGATCTTAGAATGGTCCTCACATACTCAAGTGACATCAGTGGGATTTGCAATATTATTAGGAACAAGTGGAAGATTCTGATATCAGATGAGGAGATGAAAGGAATTGTAGGGCAGGTACCCCATTTCGCCTTTAGAAACAACCGCAGCTTTTATGTGATAAAAATGGGAACTGTCACTCTGCAGTTTCACAAAGAAAAGGCACCCAATCATGTTGCAGATGTACTTGTTGTAAATTTTATTTTAAAGGAAATGCATTTTTACATACACATCAGATGAAAGAATATTATTTTGATGGGTATGCAGATTGTACCTGTAGGAACATAGTGTATATGGCTACTTCTGGCCTCTGTGACTCCCTTTTATGTGTGTAAAACCATGAGACAGCTAAAGGACAGGGTGTCCAAACATTTGAGTGACATTAGGCAGCAGGATGTAAAAAAAAAAACTTTTTAAACATATTAAAGAGAACAAAGGAGATTCTTTTTATTTTAGGGGAATACAGAGTATAGGTAATAGCAAGAGAGGGGGAGATGTTAATAATCTAGTAGAGAAAACAGAAATGTGCTGGATAGGTAGGCTGCAGACATAAAAATCTCCAGGTCTCAATTTCTACTTACTAATTAAACCTGCTCTGAAAGGGAGAAGGCTTAGGAGGCGTGTGTGAAATCTTGACAGCGAGGGTGTGTCACTGATTTAAGTTTTGATTGGGGTATGTTTTAGTATTTAAATGGTTTTTAACTGACTTGTTTTATATGGATCTGATGAAGGATCAGGAGATCTGAAAGCATTTATCCCAATAAAGAAAATTTTCCATTTTACTGGTGTCATACATACTGTTGCCCTGGCCGTGGTGACTGTGGTAATTATTTTGTTGCTTGGATATTTTGTGTTACACAGTTCTTCAGTGGGAGGTTTCCTACTTTTGTTTATATATATATATATATATATATATATATATATATATATATATATATATATATATATATATATATGTGTGTGTATATATATATATATATATATATATATATATATATATATATATATATATATATAAAAATATATATTATATATATAGATATATATATATATATATGTATATATATATGTATATGGGTCTACTTTAAAACACTGACACGCAAAACACCGACGGCGAGAACACTGAGACTGAAAGATCAACTACTGAGATGACCGACAGTTTAAAAGCACGAAACTTCACATGCCTGACAAACCACAATCCCGACAATCAACAAAACAAGACAAATACCTTTTCTGAAAAACACACACACAACACAAGCACAACAAAAAACTTACAAACCTACACTAAACCTTACATACACAACTATCTATGCACTAACCTTAACCCAAACCCTAACCCTAAGGTCTGTCACTATCGCACACTCACCTAAACCGGGCCCTAACCCTAAAGTCTGTCACTATCGCACACTTACCTTACCCGCACCCTAACTCACTTAACCCGCCCCAACCCGTCACTATCGCACACTTACCTTAACATGTTGGTGTTCTCAGCGTCAGGCTTTTGTCGGTCATCTCAGTTGTCTATCTTCCGGTCTCGGTGTTCTCGTCGTCTGTGTTTTGCATGTCGGT
This sequence comes from Protopterus annectens, assembly GCF_019279795.1. NCBI lineage: Eukaryota > Metazoa > Chordata > Ceratodontiformes > Protopteridae > Protopterus > Protopterus annectens. The sequence goes on along the minus strand of NC_056743.1, from coordinate 1,288,488,245 downwards.
CTTGTAAAGTAGACCCATATATATATATATGTATGTATGTATATAAAGAAGCCCAGACAATGGAGTTGCAGATCCCCCAATATGTGCATGGAGATATACAGGGAAAACTAAACCTTCTTTTCGCAGAGACAAGCATTGATGACACCATGCAGCAAAACCGGTCTGGGTGGCAGACTGTGGAATAAACTCACTTTGCTTTACTGCTTCTGCATAGCTTTTTAATGCTTTTTTTATGTGCTGGAGTGGTTGTCGACTGGATGTTTTGGTCTCCGTGCACATTTCATCGGGCACCGTTGGTTTGCACAGTATATATATATATATATATATATATATATATATATATATATATATATATATACACACACACACACACACACACACACACACACACACACACACACACACATGCATAAACATGTGTGCTTACAATCTTCATTTCGTAGGCATTTTAGGATTTTAGGTCAAATCAGTAAATACTTAAAAATGTGCTAATACAATTTTTTCATGAGACAAAATCCCCCTTCCCACCATGCACAAACCCATACATGAGGCTGTATAGCACTGTAGATGAATAATTTCTGTCACTGCTGCACCTTCAAGTTAGGGAAAATGTCCCTTTGCAGCGATATCAAAAGATAAGCAAAATTCACGTAGTGAGCTGAAACACTGCTATTTGCATACGTGGATTTCAGCTAGTTTTCCTACTATCTACCCACATATATGTAATGAAATATTCAAACACACCAGTAGCTATTCCATAAGATTCATCAACAAAGGTTGTAGATGCATAAAAGCATCATACTGTCTAAGTTCAGAGGTTGTAGATGCAGAAAAGCATTATGCACTCTATGTTTAGTATTCCACAAAAGACCACCTTGGGGTGCAGACAGTCCCATTCTATTTTCTTGGAGGGCACATGATTGCACTTGTTGGTCTAAAGCATGCCCTGTGTTTCTGTGCTTGGGATGCCTAGCAGGACTGTCTAGCCTGACAGCATTATGTACATCATCAGTGTAAGTCAGCTTAGCATATGTATACTGTATAGGTTCATAGGTTCATAGGTTCATACTAGGCTATCTGCCCAAGGGCATTTATAAGCCTAGCCCATAGTTATGTGGCTTTCGCCACCCCTTTAGTTTGAATAAAAACTATGCCTATCATTTTGCTGTGCCTCTGTCAAGCAGTGACACTGAAGTAATCCCTGGGGTATATCTGCAATCTCCCATCCATTGGTCAAGATTCCTCTTGAACAAGGCCAGAGAGGTGCTCTGCCTCACATGTACCGGGATTTTGTTCCACAGCATAGGGAGTCTCTGGGTGATGAATCTGTCCCTCCAGCACGTTCTATTTATAACCGTGTCAAGGTTTAAGTCTCCCGCCCTTGTGGTTCTGAGGGATCTAGATTTTTGAGGTGAAGCATATTCATCAAATCTGGGTTTGACATGGCCTTATATGACAGGCACAGGTCACCTCTGAGCAAGCGGTATGAGACTGAATAGAGCTGGAGTTCTTTCAGTCAGGCAGCATAAGGTTATTTTGAGACCCTTTATCCTTTTGGTGAGGAACTTTTGGAGCCTTTCAAGCTGCAGCAGGTGTCTGGTCAGATACATTCGGGCATTGTACTCAATCATAGGTCTAATGAGTGATGAGTACAGGGGACAATGACCTCCCTTGATCTAGATGTGAATCCCTTCATGATCAGGTGGGCGATATAGAAGGTTTTCCTAACTACTTTAGCAACATGAGTGCCAAGCGAAGGCTACTGTCAACCTGGGTCCCCAGATCCCTGATGACTTTTCTGTGCTCAGTGGATTGCCACCTATATGGTAGCTAGGGGTAACCTTGTTTTTCCCGAAGGGTATGACTATGCATTTTTTGGCGTTTAACTTCAGGCCATGGCTCTGGCACCAGTTATCCATTTCTGTGAGGGCCTTCTGGAGGATATCTGTGTCAGATGTGTTTTCGACTATGGCGCCCAGTTTGCAGTCATCTGCAAACTTTGTCAGCCATAACCTCCTGTGTTTGCTTTTACTTCAGAAAAGTAGATGCCGAACAAGAGTGGACCCAGGACTGAGCCCTGTGGGACACCACTTGTGACAGGCTTTGAGTCTGATATGGCTCCAGCAACTCTGACCCTGTGGGTTCTGTCACTTAGCCAGTTTGCAACCCATCTTGTGATGTATGGGTTTACATTCAAGCTGATGAGTTTTTCGATGATACCTGAGTGGGGTATTGTGTGAAGGCCTTTGCCAGGTCGAGGTAGGCTGTATGGACTGCCTTTCCCTCATCAATGGCCTTGGTGACTGTCTCAAAAGTCAACCAAGTTTAAGAGGCAGGATCTGCCTTTGACAAAGCCAAACTGGGTTGGATCCAAAGTCTGCAAGTTCCCTATGTCTTTATTTATGAGTTCCATTATGATCCCTCCATGGCTTTGCAGATAAGGCTTGTCAAGCTAATGGGGCAGTAATTTCCAGGGTCTGTGGAGGCACTGCCCTTATGAAGTGGGACCACAGTTGCCGTGCGCCACTCCTTGCACGTATCCTGAGGTGAGGCTAAGATTAAACAGCTGTCCTAACTGTGGGTTTAATTCCTCGTTGAGTGAAGCACACAGCCAGGGACACCATCCAGTCCCATGGATGCTGTGTTTTTTGCCTTAGTGAGGGCAGTTCTCACCTGGGCGTTGGAGATGTTTGGGGGGCTACAATCCTCTGGAATAGATATCTCCTTTTGGGAGAAGTTTGCACTGAACCTGTCAGCCAGTATGTTGGCAATGTGTGTAGGTTCAGTAATTTTCACATCATTTTGAACTAATTCTGAGCATATCTGGGAGTTTCCTCCTAGGTTTCTAACATAGCTAAAGAAGGCCTTATGATTCTCTTTAGAGTCCTTGGTGATTTTTCTCTCAAAATTTGCCTTGGATGATTTTATGAGAGCAATTAGTTTGTTACTTATAATGATCAAAGGTGTCTTATCTTTCAAGGATTTTGCTCTATCTTGTAGTAGCTTCCTCCTTTTGTTGTAGAGCTTGTTTATGGCTGGGGTCCACCAGACTGGACTTTTGCCTTTGGTACAGAGAGTCTTAGTTTTGTTTGGGATTGCCTGATCCATGCAGTCCTGTAGGTGCTGGTAGAAGGCATTTGTAAGTGATTCAGCGGTTTGAGTAATGTTTACCACTGGCTCAGGGGCCTTAAAGGAGTCCACACTAGTATTTAGAAGTGTGAAATCGGCTTTGAGAAGTTTTTCACTGTGGTTTTTTGTTTCAGGTGGGGCGGATGAGGACCTCCAGCGAGATTAGTTTATGATCCGATCTCAACAGTGAGGGGTATACTCACGTGGTGAACATGTTGATCCCATGTTCGTGATGATGAGATCAAGTATGTTTTCTCCTCTTGTGGGGATGGTGACTAGTTGTTCCATGGCATTTGAGTTTATGAACTCCAGGAATCTTTGGGTTAGAGTGTTGGGCTTGAGTAGTGTTCCCAGTCTATATTAGGGTAGTTGAAGTCACCTAGTATGATGGTGTTTGAAGATACATTTATCCCCAATGTTTTCAGGAAGGCCATGTGAGGTTCCTGAGTTTGAGAGGGTGGCCTGTAACATGCTACAAATTGCAGAGCAGTCTTGCCTATGGTTAATTGCACCTGGATGGTCTCCGATGCATCGTGCATTGCCACCAACCTTGAGGTGTGGGTGTCCTTTATGAATATGGACACCCCTCCTTCTTGGTGTTGTCCGGATTTTGGGGCCGGAACGCATGATATGAGGTGAAACCTGTTAGTGCTGGGGTGCTCTCAGGAGCCTTGAACCAGGTTTCTGTCACAGCACAGACATCGATGTTCTCCATATTGAGAAGGGCCTTGAGTGCGTGCACCTTGAAATTGAGACTTCTGGCATTGAGCAGCATTACCCTTAGTTTTTTCCTTTTGGTGTTCTAGGGTGGTAGGTTTAGAATTTGAGCCTTGCCTAAAAGGCACTATGGGGATGGCAAGAGCCTTTGCCAATATCCGAAACCCAGGGTGACAGGTGCAAGCCGCCCTTACGGGCAGCGTGGCTTGTCCAGCATGTCATCCCAGGCAGACAGACATTGGATCCCCTTTGAATGACACCAGAATTTAAGCCAATTATTAAAGCTGATCATCTTATCACTGTATTGTGGCATCATTCTAGGTGAAGGTAGGATACTGCTCAAGGTCAGGGTCATACCTGCCTGGGCTACATAATCAGAGAGCTCCTCGATGTCCCTTTTCATATAGTCCAAGGAGGTACATCTCAGGTCGTTGACACCAGCGTGGACAATGACTGAGTCATACTTGTACCTGCTGTTGAGAGACCTGAGTGCTTGCATTATGTGGCGGATTCTAGCGCCCGACAGGCAGCTTACTGTGACCTTCTCTTTACTCAGTCTGGTGAGCGGGACGTCAGTGTGTCTGACTATGGAATCACCAATGACAAGTGTGTCTGGCATTTTGTTTGGCCTTAAGGGCTTTGACTGTTTGACTCTGACTGTGTGGTCTATGTGTTGCATGTGTTGGGTGAGGTGGTAGTTGTTTGGGTGTCTGCTTTGGTGGCCTCTGCTGTTTTGGTAAATTTTTGATCAGAGCCTCCGAGTATGTCTTTGTGTGAGTATGTGTATGATTTGAAGTTGTGATGGTACCATGTGTGACTGGGTATGTATTGTGTGTGGTTACCTTCTCCTCCTGTCTGGTCTTGCCAGTCCTATGTTGAGAGAGCTCAGCCTCCAGTTTGGCAGTATAGTTGCATCTCTCGCATGTATTTGTGTTTTGTGGGAGAAGGAGAGGATTGTCTGTGTACATGAGGCAATTGTAACATTGCCTCAATATTCCCAGGTTCACCAGTTGAGCTGGAGAGGACACTAGCAACTGATCCCTCAGAAGTAGTAGATAAAGAGACTTTCAAAGGACTCCGGGGGAAGTGGGTTTTAGGCTGGTGGGGTACTATCTATAATAAGAGTGCTTTATCAAGGTGCAAGTACTGTAGGAGTAAGTGCTAGGCTTTACAGATAGAGAATAGTCTACTTGGGAATCAAGTAGAGATGAACTTTTCAGTTATAGGATATGCTGGTTAGATCAGCAGTACAGCTCGAGGAAGGTAGTTCTAAGGGAAAATTGGAAGAGTGGAATTTAGATGGCCCAAATAGTTTAACCTTGTTTAACCACCGCTGCTCTTGTGTGCAACAGTGGTAACTCCGCGCTAAATCGCGCTTACGCGATACATATCTAAACATCCTAATGTCTGGGTACTGTGCTCTGCCACCTTGACTGATTCTGACTTATAAATAATTTACAGTCAGTTGTCATGATGGTGGGTTAGGGTTTATTGTAATACTGTTAATTTGGGGATTTTGTGGTGGTCTTCCTCCCATTGCAAGAGCTCCACAGCATCACCGCGTGGGGGTGGGGCATTTTGTATGAGGTAGCAGGTTTGTCTACAGAGTAGGGGATTCTATTTGTTTGATGGGGGGTTCCCTGTTATGCAAAGGGAATTTTTTTTCTACATTTGTGTGTTTCTCAACTTTGTATGCTGAGCAATATATTGACAGAAGATGGGTATGGCTGTGCTGATAACTGCAACACCACTGTGCAGTTCATTGTTTCTGTCCCATAGGTTATGGTACCCCACTCTGGACCTGCTGGTACTCAGTGATATTTTCTGTAAGAACTGCATATGATCAGATGGTGGGCTATTTGCATGTGGATTAGGTACTTGTGGTATTCTTCTTCTTTCAGCTTTTCCTGGTTAGGGGTCACCAGAACAGATCACCTGTCTGATTGGCAGCAGAGATTTTATGGTGTTGAGTTGCCAGCCTGGCACCCAACCTTCCACAGAAGGCACACACACACTCACGCCTAGGGCCAATTTAGAGTATCCAATCCACCTACTGCATATCTTTGGGATGTGGGAGAAAACCGGAGCACTTGGAGGAAACCCACACAACCACAGGGAGGACAAGCAGACTCCACACATAAAGTACCCCAGCTGAGGATCGAACCAGATAACCTCTTGCTGTGAGGTGGCAACACTAACTGCTGCACCACTGCAGCCGCCTAGGTACTTGTGGTATTAATGTTGCATAATGGAGCAAGTCCATGATCAGTCTCTTGCTCCATTGTTTATTGTATATTGCAAATCAAAGGGCTTTAGGGTGCCATTCTGAGATATATCAACCCTACTCATTGGCACACATTTATAACACTATTCATTGTCTTTTTCTGTGAATCATTAATCTAATATAATTGTGACGTTCGTCCTCTGGGCCAGTAATCATGGAGCCTCAATCCTCACCATGGACACCGGCGGGGAACGTTAACTTAGAACAAAAATAGATACACACAGTATTTTCAGATGCAGCTCTTTGCACCAAGCACTATTTCCCTACACAGCGCACAAGAAGCACACTCCAGTCCTGTGGCTGAACTTCCTCTGCAGGCCCCAAATAAAACTCCACCTTTCTCTCTGCAGAAGTCAGTGCTCTGTGTCCCTGATCCAAGTAGCTGATACACAGACACACATACACACACACACACACACACACACACACACACACACACACACACACACACACACACACACACACACACTCTTTAAGATTTGGTTTTCACTCACACACACACCTGGGAAAGGTCGGCACAGATTTATCCGCTATGCCACCTCCACCCAGACTATAAGGTAGATTCACTGCCACCAGCCAGCTACTTTAAAGTTCTTACCAGGGTACCCAATTACTCTTAGTAAAATTAATACCAATACAAATGGTAGTGTTAACCAATCGGCAAGACTTTCTGAAACATGATGCTACAGTGCCAATAAATAAATGCAAGTACTTTCGAGGGTTAAAATATTTTCTAAAAGACCAGCCACAATGAAATGTTTAGATATAGTTAATAATAAATAATAATTAAAAAAAACATGAGAATACTAAGTATCTATTTATAATAAACACCAGAGTTTCAATTCACAGGAAATATAAAAAAATAACACAGATGAAAAGACTCATACAGATACAGAAAAACAGTACTTTTAGGTAAACTCACTATATTTTCCTAACTGACTGAAGAATTACTGTTCCTTAGTTAAATTACTTACTAAAGCAAGGCTAGATGAAGTGGGTGAGTGGTCTTGTCAGTTCCAAAACAGAGTGCTGAGTGTTTCTGTCACATTTCTCACCAGTATCTAAATACAATTTCAATGCCAGCTACAAAATGACATCACATCTGGTCAACTGATTCTGTGGTTCCCACACTATCTCCTCACTAGAAACTTGAACCAGGATCTGGCACATAGATCTTTGCTAAGGTTTATTCCAGCAGCTGGAGACTGTAAAATAATTCCAAGCCTTTCATCCTTCCTGCAGAGACTAAACAGCCCTTCTCTGGCACCCCAGGGTAGCAATTAGTTCACCACTAGGCAATAAGAGCATGATCCTATCCCAGACATTGCATCTTTGGTTGCATTCAGACCTGTGAGATAAAAATCTTTATGGTCTAAACCAAGTAATTTAATTTCAAGCTATTTTTCTTAAGGTTAGCTGAGCTGAGCTTAACCCCTTCTCTTCCAGCATCTTCTGGTAACATATATTCATTTAATCAGTTACAATACAGTCTAACATACATGTATATTTCTTTTATATCCAGCAGGACTCACTGTTGATACATTTTTAACACAAGCATCTGTACAGATCAGTTTGATATTCAAATGACATAAAAGTCTTTACAAAACTCCAGCTAGTGTGCTGGCATATGTTACACATGCACTGCCCTGCTCTCTCTGGCATAGCTGGCACTACCTCACATCAGCACAATACCCTAAAATCTTTGTTTAAAATTACTTAGTAGCTTAACAGGATACATCTGCTCAGGATTTATTATACCAAACAAGTTATTTAATTTCTTGACATGTTGAAATAAAACCTTGAAAAATGGTAACTTAGTGGAAAAAAATTAAGGAAGTTGATTAGACAATATGTATTCAAGGTTGTTTTATTTGCTAAGTTTAAACTGTGGATTAACGCAATTCTTCATGCTTATATAGAAAGCATAATTAATATTTGCATATAATCATGTTTCTACAGCATCAGTCTTTCCCCAGAGCCCACAGAAGTTTCAAGATAGGATTTCTCTATCTGAAGGTATCAGATCTTACGGGAATTGTCTTATGACTTGCATTATTTGCTGGTTTTGGAGACAGCACATGATGAGCTGTCTCTATAGAAACAAACTAAGGCATCCACAGTAATCCTAATTAAAAACGACAAAATGTGCTGCAGCTTTGAATATTCAGCAGGGGTGCAGACTGTGCTTACATGATCTGTTCTCAATATCCATGGAGTTGCTTTTTAAATTGTATTTTAGTGGGTTCCATTAGTCAAAATTTAACCAAGAATATCCACTTTACACTGCACCATAGTGCAGTTAGAATTTCAGACTGATATATACATGTCTCTGTACTGGCTTTTTCTTGTACATGCAGAAAGAAAGTTACTGACTTTCTGTATCAGTTCTTTACCTAGGATTTTTTTTCCTTTTTATTTTCTTCTGTAAATAATAGACATATAAGTGTAATGGTAAAACCATGACCACTTGTAAAAATGCAAGACACAGAGGAACATACTGTATAGAGACAGTGTAGAGAGCCAGGAAAGAAACCCTGGAAGAATGCTTCATGAATAACACGTGCCAGGTTGGTCAGAGTGATATGTGACAGTGGACCAAGCCAGAGCATGGCGTCCTCTGGAATGGCAAATAAGCCAAGCCTGATTATCTCGTATTTGGAAAAAGCAGCCAGGACTTCCAGAGCAATATACCAGTACTTTGTAGCACAGCTTAGTGTAACTACCAACCATTCAGAAGACCATGTTGTGACCACATTATGCAGGTTCTGAAACAGGCCCTAGGACATACTTAGCACAGGAAACAAAAGCAAGTCCTTCAAAATGGACCAGATCACAGGAACATATAGATATAAGTGGCCCAGCATCCCTGCTGTATCTAGCAGCATTGCCCCAGGGATGCATATGCATAGCTACTGGTATAATAATTGGCCAAAGCATATCCTTTTGCAGATGGCTGTCTCTTATCACAATGTTGTCGGGAAAGCATCAGTGGAAGCTGTGCAGCAGAACTGAGGTGTCTTGTATGAAGAATTATTACAACCCAATGCAAGATAGCAAAGTAACAAAACAACAATGTCAGTCATTGAGTTGCATAAAGCAAGTAATGATGGAATATAAATAAGCATGTGCTAATGAGGTCAGCACTCTGCAGAAAGTGCTACTTCCTTCCTCAGATAAGCATGTTCTTCCCCCCTACCCAATTAAAATGTAAATAGAAAGGATCAGTATGGTGAGCTCATGTACTGTACATGCCTTTCTCTGTCAGCAATGCTGTCCTATATCTGTGTGCAATGCTACTATGTGGATCATTTGGAGTGGCATTCTGCATTAATCCAGCCATACCTAGTGCATCCGTGGTGGACAGTGCTGCCATGCTATGTTTCTTATCTGCTGATTCCCTACATGATTCTCATAGGCTGTATATCTGGGAATGCATCATACAGCCAGTATGAGCCATAATCATTCCCAGTCCTTATAGTACAAAACCATCACCTCATGTAAGAACCAGTGTCACTGTATCATCATTACCTCATTTTACCTTGGCATTCACAGGCACCATGTGGTGCAGCCTTCACTGTCCAAGTCAAGTATTTACATAAGACTATGTGGGCTCACCAGTGAAAAGAATGTACATAATCTGCAGGGAGCACAGGTAAGTTATGCAGCATGCTCATACCTCAGGTGATATGGGCTCACCAATACTGAGTATGCATATCCTGCAGGGAGCAAAGTTAGTTATGCAGTATGCTCATACCTCAGATGATATGGGCTCACCAGTCCTGAATGTACATAACTGTACGCAGCTCAGGTAGTTATGCAGTATTCTCATACCTCAGGTGATATGGGCTCACCAACATTGAGTATACATGACCTGCAGGGAGCACAGGTAGTTATGCAGTATAGGTTCATAGGTTCATATGCTCATACCTCAGGTGATGTGGGCTCACCGTTACTGGGTGTACATAACCTGCAGGGAGCATAGGTAGTTATGCTGTATGCTCATACCTCAGGTGATGTGGACTCACCAGTACTGAGTATACATAACCTGCAGGGAACACAGGTAGTTATGCAGTATGCTCATACCTCAGGTGATGTGAGCTCACCGTTACTGGGTGTACATAACCTGCAGGGAGCAAAGGTAGTTATGCAGTATGCTCATACCTCAGGTGATATAGGCTCACCAGTACTGAGTATACATAACCTGTAGGGAGCGCAGGTAGTTATGCTGTATTCTCATACCTCAGGTGATGTGGGCTCACTGGTACTGAGTGTACATAACCTGCAGGGAGCACAGGAAGTTATGCTGTACAGTCATACCCCAGGTGATGGGGGCTCACCAGTACTGAATGTACATAACCTGCAGGGAACACAGATAGTTACGCTGTATTCTCATACCTCAGGTGACATGGGCTCACTGGTGCTGAGTGTACAGAACCTGCACAGAGCATAGGTAATTATGCTGTATGCTTATACCTCAGGTGATAATGGCTTGCCAGCACTTAGTGTACATAACCTGCAGGGAGCACAGGTAGTTATACTGCATTCTCATACCTCAGGTGATGTAGGCTCACCGGTACTCAGTGTATATAACCTGCAGAGAACACAGCTAGTTATGCTGTATGCTCATCCCTCGGGTGATGTGGGCTTGCCAGCACTGGCTGTACATTAACCTGCAGGGAACACAAATAGTTATACCATAAGCTTGTAATTTAGGTGATGTGGGCTCACCAGTTTTGAGGTCACCTCTGAGATGCAGCAAACTCAGGCTGTCTTGTGTACCTTAACAGAATAAATCAGCTCACCATCACTCAAGGAACATAAGGAATGCAGTGTAATTGCAGCCTTTCTGTACACCCTACCTGGCTTTGCATGAGCTACTGCAGCCCAATGCAGTTCTTGGAACTCAAAAATCAAGATCTTAATGAAATACGTAGTATAATCCTGTGTTCTTGTTTGCAAGTACGTTGTGCTCATGCTTACAGTTCACTGTACCCACCAGCTGCAAAATGACCACCGTTCAGTTCTGTACATAACTCATGCCCGTTTCTGTCCCATATTTAAGATGTCTCCTACCCTGTATCTGGCACTCAGCTGGATATTGGGTGAATCCAGTGGCACATTTTTAGAACATGTTGTCTTTTTTTTCTGAACCTCATACTGTTATGTTTGAGTGTAACAGCTAACACGATGCACATCATAATATCGTTCTTTGTATTTTGTCATTCTGTAAAAGAACTTAAAATCTTGCTCTTGGTACAGATGGAGAAAGCCACAATTATGAACCAAGTGACTGGGGCTCGATTACTAGCTCCCACAATCAGGAAACCAGGCAGGGAGTGGGAGGACTTAAGAAGTGTAGCCCATTCACCTCTCACAGGGAGGGTGAGGTTTGTGTGGACTTGTAGACCACAGACCCCACTGCTTGTATCATGGATGGAGAAGCAGCGCTGCTTGGAGAAAATACTGCATTGCAGAAGTGATGGTATGCCTTTTTTGGACAGGCCATTACATGCCCCCTCACTGAGAGTGACCGTGAAAGCACAGTTGCTTTTCTTTTCTTGAGGATAGCAGTCTTCAGGGCAATAATCAACATGGATTCATGGACAGAAAAGGCTGGCAGTCAAACCTGATCCAGTCTTAAAAGTGGGATACAGGAGCATATGAAAGGGGAATAGTGGTAGATGCTGCCAGCCTAAATTTTGCCAAGGCCTTTGACTTAGTCTGATGTAGTAGGTTAAGAGAAAAACTGGAAAGGCGAGCGGCAGAACCAAGACAAAGGAAATAGATTGAAATATGGATGAATGGTAGGATATGGGTGTCTGGGGAGAGGGTCAATGTCAGGGGACTGGTGGTATCCCTCTAAAGTGAGTTCTGGGTTCAGTACTGCCCAGTAGTTTCATTTCAGATTATCTGACAGAAAAGAACAGGCTCAACCTCTTTGCGGATAACACAAAGTTAGGTACAGCAATGTGTAATGTAACAATGAGGCTAAGCAAAGGTCTAGAAAGAGTAACCCAGTCTGTATTCAATGAAGAGTTGTGCACTCGTGCCACAGTGAACCTTGTGTGACATATGAGCTGGATTACTTCATATCAATGCAGGGTACAGGAAGTGGCTAAAAAAAGCAACAATGTCAGTAAATCCAAACTTTTTAATAAAAAAGCATATGCACTCCTCTAGTGCCTCGGACAAACAGCCTTTGATAGAATATCATACTCTATTCAAAGGCTGTTTGTCCGAGGCGCTAGAGGAGTGCATTTGCATTTTATTAAAAAGTTTGGATTTACTGGCATTGTTGTTTTTTTACACTGATTTTATTTAATTGGTTGTTATGCATATAGGAAGTGGTTACCCTGAATGGTATCATGGCAAGGTATAGGCAGTGGTTACCCTGAATGGTATCATGGCAGGGTATAGGCAATGGTTACCGTGAATGGTATCATGGCAGGGTATAGGAAGTGGCTACCCTGAATGGAATCATGGCAAGGTATAGGAAGTTATTACTGTGAATGGTATCATGGCATGGTATAAGAAGTGGTTACCCTGAATGGTAGCATGGCAGGGTACAGGAAGTGGTTACCCTGAATGGTATCATGGCAGGGTATAGGAAGTGGTTAAAGTGAATGATATCATGGCAGGATATAGGAAGTGTTTATTATAGGAAGTGGTTACTGTGAATGGTATCATGGCAGGGTATAGGAAGTGGGAAGCAGTTAGCAGTCAGCAGAAACCGTTTATTTTTAAAGCGCTTTTCATCAGCTTAGTAAGCTGACTTCATCAGAAAAAACACACATTCAATAGTACCTCAAGTAAATATAGTTAAATGTAATTTTTTAAATGTGATTGTATTATATGAACATGGCGCATTTTATTATTGTTTTTTTATCTTTCATAGTTTTATTACTAATGGTACTCCTACTTATATTATTTTATGTTGTTATTTGAAGTGGTAGTGTTTAAACCAAGACTTACTTGTCTTGATCCTGAATTTGTGTTTATGCAGAAACAATAGAGTGTAACAATATACTTTCATTGTTGATTTAAACACGGTAAAATATATAGCATATATAATTCTAACATAGTTTTTTAAATCTGCTGTAGGTTACTAGTGGTTGCTGCTTTAAATATTTTGTTAAGGTAAATTGAGTGTTAATTAGTTTAACTATATTTATTTGAGGTACTATTGAATGTGTGTTTTTTCTGATGAAGTCAGCTTACTAAGCTGACAAAAAGCGCTTTTAAAAATAAACGGTTTCTGCTGACTGCTAACTGCTTCCCGCTGCTCTGTTTTACCCTTTTCGAAGTTGTGTTTGCTTTTTGTGGTTCCTAGGGTATAGGAAGTGGTTACCCTGAATGGTATCATGGTAGGGTATAGGAAGTGGTTAATGTGAATGGTATCATGGCAGGGTATATGAAGTGTTTATGCCGAATGGTATCATGGCAGGGTATAGGAAGTGGTTACCCTGAATGGTATCATAGCAGGGTATAGGAAATGGTTTCCCTGAACAAAAGAGGGAAAATAAGGAGGAGCCATCAGAAGCAGTAGATTGTAACAGCAACCCTTGTGTGACATATCAGCTGAAGTATGCCATATCATGGCAAGGTATAAGAAATGGTTACCCTGAGTGGGAGAGGAAAAAGAAGGAGGAGGTGTCAGAGGTAGCAGATTGTAACAGTGACCCTTGTGTGACGTATCAGCTGAAGTACGCCATAGCATGGCAGGGTATAAGAAATGGTTACCCTGAATGGTATTATGGCAGGGTATAGGAGGTGGTTACTGTACATCATTTTGTGTATTGTACCAAGTCAGCCACTGTAGCTAGATAGCACGTGCATATAAGTTACTGAGCACGTGCAAGATTAGTGTCATTTTGTATAGTCAGTTAGAGTGAATGCAGGGCATGAATGGAGATGTACATGCATGTGTGTCTGAAGTAGAGTCAGTCAGTTAGCTTAGATATATGTTCCAGTTACAGCTCATTTTGTTTTTATGTACAATAAACAACTTGAACCTATCACAGTGCCTCAGCATCTCATTTGAATGCACGAGACAAGTGACAGGGTGTCAGAATGGGATCCAAAGCTGCTTCAACTCACAAATCATGAGGCATGAAGTTAGAAGTGGAGGAATATACAGGAGCAAACTCACAAACAGGTCAGCAGTTATTCAAATGTAACTCGTTTAAATGCTTTTCCAGTTGCTTAATTAAGTGGCAAAGCATTCAAATTGTTCGAAATAATTACCAAGATAAAATGTCCAAGATTGCAACATATTGATAAAAGTATTAGAAATAAATACAAAAGTGTTGAAAATAATTTCTGAAGTGTTAAAATGTATGAAAAGGCTAAACCAATCAAATGTTTTCACAATGTACTACTTTTCAGCATTAACTGAAACTTTTTGAAGTATCAGAAGTGTTTGCAGTGTTAAAGGGAAGCCTTTTCAGAGAGATTGTTGTACTTTTGAGCATAATTACAAATACCTGGTCTGTGCTTCTATTTAAACAAACTTTATTGTTATGGCTGAGGTATTTCATAGACCTGGACTGCTGGTGTTTGATAATAATATTGCTGGGAACTGAGTGTCTGAGGAAAACTATGATATTTTCATACAGGCTGCATTTTGTGATAAGACGCACATACAAAGGCATTCATACTTCTTAATTTAGCTGGCTTGGAAGCCATTGAGAGGGAATAATCATTTGTGTATGCAGGGGATGGGGAGAACCGTCTTACTGTGATACAGGTTGAAATGTGGGAAGACCCTGAATACTTAAAATGCATAAATTTATAGAAATGTTTAACCCTCAAACAAATATTACAATGGAAAGGTACATGTTTTACACAAGAAATCAAAAGCCTGGTGAAACTATAGCAGCATATATTACTGACTTGAGAAATACAGCTAAAACGTGCAGATCTGGTGATCTGAGAGATGAGATTATAAAAGACAGGCTTATGTGTGGTGTTAATAATGATGCATTGAGAAATATTTTGCTTCAAGACAGTGATTTAATGTTGAGCAAAGCCATTGAGATTTGCAAAATATATGAGCTATCAGAAAAGCACATGAATATTCTTATGAATGAAAGAAACGTGCATACAGTGTCTACCAGTGCACAACATAAAGCTAAGATAAAAAATAATATGAATCAGTAAAGTGTGCAAAACTAGTTGCTTATAGTGGTGAAGAGATTCAAACTGATGGCACAGTAGTTCTCACATACCATTCTGCTGGGAACAGCTATGAACTGCAATTTTACGTAGTGAAAATACACGTGCAGTCATTGTTAGGCCTTAAAGACAGTTTGAGAATGGGACTGATTTCATTTAATAAAGAGGTCCACCATATAATTCTGAACAACAACGATAGTTTAACACAGAATTGTTTTACTGAATATGCTGATGTTTTCAAAGACGAACTTGGCAAACTTCCAGTCACATAGTCCATGAAGTAAGCTCAGCTGTCAGACCAGCAAGGAAGGTTCCACTAACAATGCAGAGCAAAGTAAAAGTAGAGCTTGACAAAATGGTGAATTTAAGTATGATAAAAGAACCGACTGAATGGGTATCTTCCATGGTCACAGCTCATAAGAAAAGCTCAGATGATATTCGAATATGTATTGATTTGAGAGATTTAAACAAGGCACTTAAGCATCCTCATTATCCAATGCACACAGTAGAAGAGATAGCTGCTCTCATGCTGAATGCCACTGTTTTTTTCAGTGTTATATGCAAAAAGTTCCTTTTGACAAATTTCGCTGGATCACAAATCTTCATTGTTAACCATTTTCAGTACACCATTTGGTACATACAGATTTTTGAGAATGCTATTTGTCATCAATTCAGCCAGTAAAGTCTTTCAGCATGCCACAGGTTAATTTTTTTCAGGTTATCCATGTGCTGTCATAGTAGACGGCAATATTGTAGGGGACAATGGCGAAATCGAACATGATAGAAACCTCAAGAAAGTTTTAGACTGTGCTTGTGAAGTAAATCTTAAACTGAATCCTCAGAAGTGTACATTCAAACTGAATCAAGTTACTTCTGTGGGTCATTTGTTTACCATTTCTGGCTTACAACCAGATCCGTCTAAGCAAGCAGCAATTCTTGAGATGCCAGTTCCAGAAAATGTCACATCTTTACAACATTGTCTTCATATGGTCAACTGTTTAGGAATGTTCATTCCAAACCTAAGTGAGCTTCCAGCACAGTTATGTGAGTTGACACACAAAAATGTAAACCCAACACTACAATCTGTGAGAAATGCACTTATACAGCCAAACTGGAAGTAAAGCTCTCTTCACCCAAGACTGGACTAGACATTCAAGAGGAGAAGGTAAACACTTGCACCACACCACACTCATCACATAGTCCCTCAAAACCTACACCACCAAAACACACACATAGAAACACAAAACACACACCTACATTCACTGAGGCTCTCAATAAAAACCTACCCAAGCATCAGGGACCTCCAAAGCAGAAATGCAAGCAAACTCCACCCCCAACACAACCCAAATGACACATAGCCCACAAACTCAGTGTGCCACTAAACCACAGCCCATAAGGCATAACAACATACCCAACACTCTAGTCATAGGTAACTCTATAGTCAGGCACACTGATGTTCCACTCACCAGGCTAAACAAGGAGAAAGTTACTGTCAGCTGCCTGTCAGGTGCCAGGATCCACCACATAATGCACGCACTCAGGTCACTCCACAATAAGTACAAATATGACACTGTCATTGTCCATGTTGGTGTGAATGACCTGAGACATACCTCCCTGGACTACATGAAAAGAGACATGGGAGAGCTCTCCGATCTTGTAGCCCAGGCAGGTATGACCCTAGCCCTGAGTAGCATCCTGCCATCACCCAGAATGATACCACAGTACAAGGACAAAATTGGCTAAGCTTCTGGTGTCATTCTAAGGGGATCCAGTATTTGTCTGCCTGGGACTACATGATCGACAGACCACGATGCTTTGCCAGAGATGGCCTGCAACTGTCACCTTTGGGATTACAGATACTGGCTAAGGCTTCTGTTACCCCTAAAGTGCCTTTTTTAGGCAAGGTTCAAATGACAAATTCACCACCATAACAGGTACAAGCAAACAAAATCTGAGGGTAATGCTACTCAATGCTAGAAGTCTAAACCTCAAAATGCACTCACTCGAGGCACTCCTTAAAATGGAGAACATCGACATCTGTGCAGTGACAGAGACCTGGTTCAAAGCTCAAGAGAGCACCCCTGCATTACCAGGCTATAATTCATACCACATCTTTTGGCCACCTAACCCAGAACGAAGCACTAAAGATGGAGGTTTGTCCATATTCATTAAGGATGTCTACACCTCCAGGCTAGTTGCACAGCATAATGCAGCCGAGATTATCCAAGTGCAACTAACTCTGGGCAAGACGGCAATCCAAATTGTAGCTTGCTACAGACCCCCCACTATGCCCCAGGATTCCCACTCCTCATTTCTTGATACACTGGAAAGTATTAGGGTACAACCCAACACCCTAATAATGGGTGATTTCAACTACCCCACCATTAACTGGGAAAACTACTCATGTACCAACTCTTTTGCTCAACATTTTCTGGAATTCATAAATTCCAATGCCTTGGATCAACTTATTCACACCCCCACTAGGGGCAGCAATATCTTAGACCTGGTCATTACCAACATGGGCAATCAGTGTTCCACACCAGAGGTCAATTCCTCATTGGTCAGATCCAACCACAAGCTAATCACCCTAGATATCCACATCCCACCCCCACCCCCAATTAGGGAAACCACTGTAAAAAACTTCTCCAAAGCCAACTTCACACTTCTTAAGACAGAAGTGGCAAACTTCATGACACTCATGCAGAAGGACAATAGAGGTATGACTGCTGAATTCTACACAAATGCACTTTATAAGCACTTACAGGAGTGCATGGATCATGCTATCCCTAATAGAACCAAGATGCTATCCTCCAAAAAAAGGAAGCCAGTCTGGTGGTCCTTTCCCATAAACAAACTCTACAACAGATGAAAGAAACTGTTGCAAAAAAAGAGTAAAATCCCATGACTGGAGGAACTCCCTGGTCAATCTCAGTAAGAAGCTGAGATCCCTCATAAAATCCTCCAAAGCTAGTTACAAAAACAAACTTGCCACTGACTCTAAAGACAACCACAAAGCATTCTATAGCTATGTCAAGAATCTCAATGGCAGCACTCAGATTTGCTTTGAGTTACACCACAATGGCACTAAATATACAGAACCAACTGATATTGCCAACATCCTGGCAGATAGGTTCAGTGCTAACTTTACCTCCCTCTCACCCCCTAGAGGGCCCATCTCTATACCGGAAGAATGCAAGGTTCCTGTAATCACGGCTGCACAGGTAAAAAACACACTCTCCAAAGCCAAGAACACAGCATCCATGAGACCTGACAATATCCCAGGCTGCATTCTACACGAACTACAGAATGAACTGGCACCCTACCTAAGTACCATGTTCAATCATAGCCTTACCTCAGGCTTTGTGCTCACTGAATGGCGCACCACGACAGTTATCCCACTCCACAAAGGGGGAGCCACGCCGGACCCCAGGAACTACTGCCCCATTAGCCTGATGAGCCTGGTCTGCAAGGTCATGGAACGTATCATCATGGAACTCATAAACAAAGACATTGTTAATCTCTAAACTCTGGACCCTACCCAGTTCAGATTTGTAAAAGGCAGATCATGTCTCCTAAACCTGATAGACTTCTTTGAAGCAGTCACCAAAGCCATAGATGAGGGTAAAGTGGTTCTCACAGCTTATCTAGATCTCGCCAAGGCTTTCGACACCATCCCCCACCCTGGAATTATAGATAAGCTCACTAAACTAGGTATAAATCCCTATGTCACAAGATGGGTTGCCAACTGGCTCATCGACAGAAACCACACTGTGAAAGCAGAGGACTCCAAATCCGACTTCAGACCAGTGACAAGAGGAGTACCACAGGGTTCACTCCTGGGTCCTCTCCTGTTTGGTATCTACTTCTCTGAAGAACAGGCTAACACAGAAGGTCTTTGTCTAACAAAGTTTGCAGATGACTGCAAACTAGGAGCCATAATCGAAACTCGTAACAATGTGGACATACTATAAAAGGGCCTCATTGAGACAGATACCTGGTGTCAAAGCCATGGCCTGAAGCTCAATGCCAAAAAGTGTATTGTCATCCCCTTTGGTAAAAACTCTGTACCCATGAACTCCCACATAGCTGGTAGTCTACTTAATGCCAAAAATGTGATAAGAGACCTTGGGACACAGGTGGACAGTAGTCTCTCCTTTGATAATCACATCACCACAGTGGTCAGGAAATCCTTCTACGTGGCTCACCTCATCATAAAAGGTTTCTCATCCAGAAAAAAAGAGGTCATTGTTCCCCTCTACTCATCACTCATTAGACCCATTATAGATTACAGCACCCATTTTGGTATGTACCTCACAAGACATCTACAACAACTGGAAAGGCCACAGAAATACCTCACAAAGAGGATTACTGGCCTGAAACAGATGCCTTACACAGACCATCTCAAAAAACTCCAGCTTTACTCCGTCACATATCGCCTACTCAGAGGTGATCTCTGCCTAACATACAAAGCTATGTCAAACCCAGAGCTATTGGACATGCTCCACTTAAAGAAATCCAAATCCCTCTGAGCTACACGCTCTAGGGACCTAAACCTTGTCACCACAATAAACAGAACATGCTGGAAGGTAACTTCCTGTTCCAGAGACTTCCCATACTCTGGAACAGACTACCTATCTATGTCAAACAGAGCTCCTCATTAGCACTCTTCAAGAAAAATCTTGATGATTGGATGGGAAATGGGAAATTCACCCCAGGGATCACTTCTGTGGCTCTGCTCGACAGGGGCACGGGAAAATAATTTTCTTGGGTGGCGAAAGCCAGGAAACATTTTTGGCTAGGCTTATATAGGCCCTAGGGCCAATAGCCTAGTACCTACCTATGAACCTATGAACTGGTCCTGCTTGGAACAGCACCAAAAAGCATTTGATGTTCTGAAACAGAAAATTGCCAGTCCACCCACATTGAGATAATATGATGTTTGCAAACCTGTAACTCTTTTGTGTGATGCTTCAAAGTATGGTCTTGGTGCAGCATGTCTTCAAGAAGGCATTCCAGTAGCCTGTGCATCCAGAACATTAACCCAAACTGAAATGTAGTATGCACAAATTGAAAAAGAGCTTTTGGCAGTAGTATTCGCATGTTCGAAGTTCAGTGATTATATTTATGGCAAACCTGTTCAAATCGAGACTGATCACCAATCTTTGTGACAATTCTGAAAAAGCCAATACATATAGCACAGTTGCAACTCATGATGTTAAAATTGCAAAAGTAAGATTTCAATATTGTCTATACAAAAGGCAAACTTCCAAACCTTGCTGATGCTTTGTCGAGAACATCCAGACAATCTACAGAACAGCATGACAATGAGAAAGCAGATTTTGAAGTCATGGAAATCAAAAATTTTTCCAAATCACATCGTGATGAACTCAGAAATCACACAGCTTCAGACCCAGTTCTCTAGAAGCTGAAACATTTTATCAGTCAAGATTGGCCAGCATGACAAACCAGTCTACCACTAGACATAGAGAAGTATTTTCCTTACAGAGATAAGCTCATGATGGAGGATGGAATCATCATGAAAGGTCCTAAAGTGGTAATTCCTTTAACATCACAACAGGAATATATCAAAATTTTGCATCATGGTCACCCAGGTACTGATTCAACCAAAAGAAGGGTAAGAGGCATAGTATTTTGGCCTTCTATGTCAAAAGATATAGAGAAGGAAACTCTAGCATGTTCTATGTGCAACAGTACTAAATCACACCAACAAAAAGAACAACTTCAGCTAAACCAGATTCCCAAACTACCCTTGCTTGATGGTTGCTACCGATAGTTTTGAATGGAATAGTCAGAATTACTTAGTGTTAGTAGACTCTTATTCAGATTGGTTTGAAACTGACCTGCTTCCTAACTTAAAGTTCAGTACTGTCATTATTAGATCGAAGAGACATTTTTCTGTCCATAGTAGTCTGCACAGAGTCATTTCTGACAATGGTGCACAGTTTACAAGTCAGCAGTTCAAGAATTTTGCTGTATCCTGAGACTTTGTCCTTGTTACTAGTAGTCCTGAATATCCACAGTCCAAAGGATTAGCTGAGCATACAGTTCAAAGTGCAAAATGTTTGTTGGAGAAATCCAACAGAGATGGTACCAATGTTTTTCTTAGCCTGCTTAATCTCAGAAACATTCCTCGAGATAACTTGCTTGGTTCACCTACTTAGAGATTGATATCCAGTAAGACTAGAACAACTCTTCCGATCAATAAACAATTATTGATTCCAAATGCAACAACAGAGTGGTCAAGACTCAACTTTTGAAAAAACACCATTCACAAAAGAAGTACTATGATAAATCCAGCAAACTTTTTAGACCATTAAGACAAGGTAAGACTATGAGAATGCAAACATCTAAAGGGTATGACCGAGTGGATATTGTCAAAAATCTTTGTGAAGAACTGAGTTCTTACATTGTGCAATCTGATGGAATGGATTTCAGAAAAAATCGAAGATACATTTTGCCAGTCTCCTAACCAGTGACTCAGCAGATTGCCTGTGCCAGAGAATCTATTTCTCAGAGCGTCTCTACATTTGTTCAAATTCCTTCAAACAGTGTACTTTCTTCATGTAATCCTGAAATAATCCCTGCAGTTCCAGTTGTAAAAGATTCCCCTGAGACTGTACCTGTTGCTAAATGCAGTCAAAGTTTTATGTGACCAGATCGGGTAGAATTTCCAGACCCATTTCAAAATACACAGCAACTTGGACTTGAATTTATTTGTTGTTAAATGTTAATGTGATATCTAGCTTGTAAAATATCTTGTTCTCCTATTGCATGTTGAATAAATCAAAGGAGGAGGATGAAGATCATTGTGTGTATTGTACTTAGTCAGCCACTGTAGCTAGATAACATGTGCATATAAGTTACTGAGCACGTGCAAGATCAGTGTCATTTTGTATAGTCAGCCAGAGTTAATGCAGGGCATGAATGGTGATGCACATGCAAGTGTGTTTGAAGTAATGAGTCAGTCAGTTAGCTTATATATATGTTCCAGTTACAGCTCCTGATGTGTGTATGTAAATAAATAATTTGAACGCATCACAGTGCCTCAGCATCTCATTTGAATGCATGAGATGAGGGTCAGTTGCCTTGAATGGGAGAGGAAAACAATGGAGGATCGGAAGCAACAAATTGTAATAGCGACCCTTCTGTGACATATCAGATGAAGTACGCCATAATAGTAGGGTATAGGAAGTGGTTACCCTGAATGAAAGAGTAAATAGAAGAAGGAGTCAGAAACAACATATTGTATTGTCCAAATAAACCCTGAATTTACAAAAGTACTTCTTCAGTGAGAACAAGATGGACCTGTGGAATGAACTTCTAGAATGAGTAGTGGAGAGGGTATCCATTCACATCAGAAGAGCATGGGACAAACAGAGTAGGGGTTGGAGGGAAGATAGGGAAACAAACATTTGATTGCACTCAAAGGAAAAACTAGGTAGGCTTAATGTCTTCTTCTGACATCAAACAAATGTAATTGTAATGTAGTTAATGTAAAACTGTCTATCGTTCAGTCTCATAGTACTTGCTGATATTTTTTGTTACTTCCTTAAGCTTTTGTTGGCACATTTTATTTGTCTCTGTATTTCTCAGTGCTTTCATTTTTGATCTTGCCCTCTCATCTGTCTTCTTTGGCATTCACAGTGTTTTTTTTCCTTATTCTTGCTAATAAACTTCATGAAATGAGATATTGCTTGTATGATAGCAGACTGATTCATTCCTCCTGTTTTCTACCTTTTCCACTGTCTGTGACAGCTCTGTTCTCCTGATGTACTATGTCATCATGACACTGAGAGGTCGGACATGTGCCATATCTAACATGATATTCAAGTCCTTTTTGGTGTTTATTTATTTGTGTCTGACCATACATGTTGAGAAGTTAGTGGGCCTCTGCCCCTACCTGGTAGTATCTTGTGGCACCTCCATTGAAAGATAAAAGGAAACAGATCTCGTTTTGTGCCACGAGTCATCTCACCACTACCTCACATGTTGTATGAAGTGTTCCCTAATTACCTTTCTATTGTATGCATTTCTGTCTGTCAGCACACTGAAGTACAAATAATAATAATAACAATAATAATTAATGCAACATCTCAAATCCTAAGACCATCAATGTTCTATAGTATCACACTAACTATATAATCAGCGTATGAACAGATTGTCATAAAGTACCAAAGTTTCAGCAAGTGCTGGGTCAAATGTCAGCATTTGCATTAACCTTGTTGTATTGATACAGTCTTTATGTCTGTTTCCTATTGCTCATTCCCGACTCACTTATAACATTAAAGGGATGTAGGTTTAGATATGCTGCATTTTTATATATATTTTTAGATCTTTTCATCTCTCCCATTCCTACCAGCTGTTAACCTTTCACAAATAATCAGCCTATTCATTTCACCGTGTGCCAAGAGAAAATTACAGAAGGCTGTCATTCAAGCAGCCATCAGGGATTTTATATTTCTAAGCCTAAGTCTTCCCCTTGGCAGGTGATGTGCATGACAGCAGCTGAGTAGGCATATCCTATGGACATGCATGCTCTCACACATGCTCCATGATGGTTACCAGGGGAATGGCTTTGCAAAGTAAAGTGCATGTCCTGACTCATCTGTTGAATTTGGGGCACCTTTCTCTGTAGTAGTTGTCAGTACTGCAGTGAATCAAACCTCCCCCCAGAATGGATGAACTAGTGTTATCCACTCACTCTCAGCCCCCCCCCCCCAATCTGGTTTGTTCAGTGTCCAAGGCACTATTCAGTCTCGGGTTATCTGGGTCATATTCAGGGCTTCTTCTGTTTATGCAATGAATCCAGAATAATATGATACTCTTCAGCAGAATCTGAAAGACAAAGATGCAAATTTCAAGTCCTGGTTGATGTTTACATTAAAAGAGCTCTTTATTGATTTATAGAATATAAACAATACATCAAACAACAAACATTTACACATATAGTCATTTAGGAGTTTGAAGAAGTTACAACCAACTATAATATGTACAACAATATAAGACAAGAATACTTGACTTATTACATGACAAACTAAAGTCTTTCAGCATATGAAGAGACATGAAATCTGAATCGGACGGGTTAGATAGCCTGATTAACAGGCACAGCAAGGCAACAATACCTCCCTCGGGAAGTAGAAGCGACCTGATCTGTCTAAAAGTCTTCCTGCAGCACACACAACACATCAACCATCCTGAGAAACTAACTATAACTAAAAACAAAAAACCATTGAAAATTAAACAAATACAGTCATCTGAATCTTTGCATTTTCATTCAGGCACACATCAAAACAAACCAGAAGCCATTATAGCCATTTAGTGAGCGGAGACTAAAGGGATGGGATTACAATCACGCAAAAAGCAAAAAAGCAAAAGCAACAAAAGGAAACACAACACACAAATGAATGTTGTTGACAGACAGGATGAACAGGTAGCATCATTTTGGGGATAGACGCATCATCATGCAGGCAAGGAAAACAGATAAATGACAACAGTACAGATACAAAAACAACAGAATTCTCCAGGTATGAAATGTAAGTTCACTAGCTGAAATTCAATGTACTTACATTGGTTAGAAGAATTACTTTTTGTAACTTGTGTCAGGAGGATCTTGAAATAATTTTAAAAGATATCCTTTTTTTTTCTTGTCTGTAGCCATATATATCTTCTGTCATTGTAGCTGAAAGAGAGTGTGTTTGTTTACCCCATCAAACTTTTATTCCCTTTTTATCAGTTCTCAGGTCTATGGTGATAACTTTGTCTGTTTATTTTTATTTTTTTTATTTGTGGGAAAAAATCCTGTGAAAAATGCTTATATTCCATGAGAGATGACTTTTTTTTTTTTTTGCTTTTAAATCTAAAACTTTGAGTTTCTTGTAAATTTGTAAATCCGAGGTGTAATAGAGTCTTGTGCAGGGCGCAGGGCGCTGTCAAGCTTTTTTCAACAATTAAGATCAATTAATATTAGCTCATGTTAGTAATTAATAGTATATTATTTTTAGTTGTTGTTAAGTTTTTTTAATTTGATTATCATTTTGGTGGTTCTTAATCTTTAGAGCCAGTGTCTTTTTCTGGAGAAAGCATAGAGGAGAATTTGGCCTTGGTTGTCTGCATCTCCATGAGTCAGAGTTGCCAGCCATGCCCCCAGAATAGAGGTGTGAAACAGAAATTCTGACACAGAGAGAGCTTCTAGATGCACGTGTCCAAGAACTGTTGAGGCCAAAAACTACTCTGAAAAAAAATAAAAAAAAAGTTGCACTTCCAAAAATGCATAATCCCAGAAATGAAGAAGATATAGAGAGACTTTCTGTAAAAAAAAAACTGAAAATTTTAGGGAGCAGTCTAAGCCAGACCCATCTGGAATTCACATTAAAAGAGTTTTCTCTTGTGGTAGAAGTGGGTTCTAACAAACCTATCTGAGTTGAGACCTATCTGAGTTGGGGACTGATGGCTGAAAGCTTGTTGTGTGTTTTCCTGATTTGTCTGTAGGACTTGCTGTTGTAAAACTTGTTTTTTTTTAATTCTATATAAGCCTAGTGTTTGCACTAGGCTACTCTCCCCACAGCAGCAGTTAGAAGTGTGCTGTTTAGGTGCAAATGCTTTCAAGTTAAAATTTCCTTTAGAATAACTATCTCTGCAACCTTTCTCAGTCCTTCTGCTGCTCTAGGAGCATCTGAGCTGCCTGCACAGGTAGGCATGCCACCAATCCAGTATTTTTCTGGACTATCTGGAAATCAAAATGATTCTCTGGTAGTCTTGAAATCACTGTACAAACTCTGGTATTCTGTTTAATAGCGTGAACAGAATGCAAGGGTTTGTAAAATAGCAGCATTAGCCTGATTTTTGACAAAAAAACATTGCCAAAACAATACAGATATATCCAAGACTAGTTAAATTAAAAAAAATGTCAAACGCGACACCAAGATAGGTAAAAACAGAAAAAAAATAGATGAAAAGTGATGTTCTGTCACAAAAATGTACACAATTACATCATAAAATGGGTATGGAAGTGGGTAGAAAGGGGGCAATAGTGGGCAGGGTTATGTGAAGTGCAGGGGTTGTGGCTTTGGTCTGGTTTTGGTCACGATGAAAGGTGGCAACTCTATGCAGAACAGCATCACCCTGTTGGATAGCTGAAGTTCACACAGAGTATAGCACCCATTCTTCATCTGTGTGCTCTCATCCAAGTC
Source organism: Protopterus annectens (assembly GCF_019279795.1). Classification (NCBI taxonomy): domain Eukaryota; kingdom Metazoa; phylum Chordata; order Ceratodontiformes; family Protopteridae; genus Protopterus; species Protopterus annectens. Next base: position 1,288,461,731 of record NC_056743.1, on the reverse strand, counting down.
CAGTCAAATCTACCCACTCTTCTCCCTGGTTAAACCCATAGTAAAAGACTTGAAACCATAGATAGACACTTTACAGCTATCTCTGTGGTCAGGCTGGTGGACATGGGTATCCTCAGGCAATTGTCTTGTGTATACTGACAACCACTTAATCCTGACAAAAAAACACAGTATGTGAAAGATGTAGTTACACTATGAAAATTGAGACATGACTCTCACATGCTGACAGATCAAATAACAGGCAGTTTGTTAGCACACACACATAATTTCCCTCACTAAATAAGGTCTTGACACATAACTCCACATATGCAGGGGTACTCACAAGTTACTAACTAAAACCTCAGAGGCCTCCCATATGCTGCCATCAGAAACGACATGCAAACAAAATCAAGTCAGTATCAACCATAGTGTCTCCATAAGCAATCTCCTAAGACAAAACACCACACATTCAAACATCTTGGTCATAGGAGACCATCACGAGACACACGGACACATGGATAATGAGAGGGTTATAGTCAGTTGTCTGTCAGGGGGCCAGGATTCACGTGATCATGCAAGTACTCAGTTCACTCAATTGCATGTACCAGTCATAGTCCATGTGGGTGTGAATGACCTGAGATATACCTCTCAAGACTATATGGAGAGAGACATGATGGACCTCTCTGAATACATGTCACAGGCGTCTATGAGCCTTACATTGAGCAGCATTCTTCCTTCTCCAAGAATGATCCTGCAATACAAACAGAAAATGATTGACTTCAATAACTGGCTTAGCTACTGGTGTCATTCCAAAGGGATCCAGTATTTGTCTGCCTGGAATGACATGATTTTTAGACCATGCTGCTTTGCTAGAGATAATCTGCACTTGCGGCCACTAAGCTTTTAAATACTGGCTAAGGCATTAGTCCCCACCATAGTTCCAATTTTAGCCAGTGCCAAACCAACAGACCTACCAATGTAGCACAGTCTTCTAATACCAAGCTGAAGGTACTACTGCTCAATGCTAGGGGTCTTAGCAAAACAACTGCACTCCCTGGAAGGTGACTTTTAACTGCCACTACATAAACTGAGAACAATACATGACCACTAACATGCATCCTCAGAGATTGCTGGACTTTGACAATACAAATGTTCTGAAAGAGGTGGTTTGCACTAGGAGCTCAAATATCCTTGACAAAGTACTCCCATACATGGGATAACATTTTACCCCCAGGGTAATGTCCTGAATGGTAAGCTCGGATCATAAATTGCTTTCCTTTGAAATAAATGTAACAGTACAACCCCCCCCCCCCCATCAAACCCTAAAATCCTAAATAATTTTTCCAAGACAAATTGCCTTCTATTAAGTAATAGCATAGGTAATTTTAAAGCTTCTCCTTACCCCAAAGCACAGAGGCATATAGGGAAGTATACAAGAATTCCATGTACAACCACTTAAACAACTGCATGGAAATGACAGTACCTGTCCGAACTAAATCCAGGTCTACCTGGAAAAACAAGACCCCCTGGTGGACCCTGGCATAAAATAGACTATACAACAGAAGAAAAAAATTCTATCTAGAAGTAAGAGGGATGGTGCACAACAGAAAAAAAATCCATCATTTGTCTCAACAGGCAAATCAAGGAACTAGTCAAGTCTTCAAAAGTTAAATTCAAGGCTAAAATGGCCTCCCAAGCAAAGGATAACCACAAAGTATTTTTTTGTTATGCCCAAAATCGTAAGGGAAACACTCAACAATGTGCTGAGCTGGCTGTAGATGGCACTACCTATACTCAGCCAGAAAAAATAACAAATCTGCTGGCTGATAAATTCAGCTCATATTTCACCACCTCATCACATCTCTGGTCACTCCCCATGAAATATCCACTACCATTCCTTTGCCTGTTTTCACAAAAGAACAGGTCGGCACTGCACTCTCCAAAGCTAGAAACATGGCATCAATGGGCTCTGACAGAATCCTAAGGTACTTGTTTAATAGTTTGAAATGTGACCTAACAGACTCACTTGGATCTCTATTTAACCACAGTTTCCATTCAGGCTTTGTCCCAGTAGAGTGGAGGACAGCAATAGTCATCCCTGTGCACAAGGGGGGAACCATCAAAGGACCCAGGAAACTACTGACCCATAAGTCTGACTAGCCTCATATGCAATGCTATGGAAAGGATAATCATGGACCTGATTAACAATGACAGCAAATCTCCAGACTCTAGACTCGATCCAGTTCGGCTTCGTCAAGGGCAGGTCCTGTCTCCATAACAAGCTAGAATTCTTTGAGTAGGTCACTAAGGACATGGATGAGGGCAAGTCAGTGCATACTATCTACCTTGACCTGGCTAAGGCATTTGACACAATACCTCACTCTGTTATTATAGATAAACTTAAAAAAGAATAAGCATAAACCTCAATATCACTAGATGGATAGCCAAATGTCTCACGGATAAGGCATGTTTTTAGAGTGGGGAAATCCACATTAAGCAAGAGGCCAGTCACCAGTGGAGTAGCCCAGGGCTCAGTGCTGGGCCCCCTCCTGTTTGAGATATACTTCTCAGATATCAAGGCAAATGTAGATGGCCTTTGTTTGACCAGGTTTGCTGATGACTGCAAGTTGGGGGCAATCACTGACTCACCAAATGATGATGATATCCTACAGAAAGGTCTGATGCAGACTAATGGCTGGTATCAGAACCATGGCCTCAAACTAAATGCAAAGAAGTGTATAATAACACCCTTTGGGAAATCAAATATCCTTGCAAATTACAACATTGACAGCACCCCTAAGAGTGGATCCGGTAGCGACAGAGCTGAGTACTCAGATAGATAGTAATCTGAACTTTGACCACTATGTGTCCACAGTGGTGAGGAAAGCCTTCTGCCTGACCCAGCTTATAAGTAAGAGCATGGCATCCAGATCTAAGAATGTCATGGTATCACTGTACTCAGCCATCATCAAACCAATAATCAAGTACAATGTACCCTTTGGCATGTGCCTTGGCAGCACCTGCAACAGCTAGAGTGTTCTCAGGGGTTTCTTACCAGAAAATTACAGGGTATAACCAATATGTCATACATGCAGACTGATTAAAAACCCTATCACTGCATTCAGTTTTCTACTGATTACTCAAGGATGAGCTATGCCTGACCTACAAGGCAGTCTCTGTCCCAGCCCTGATGAAAATGTTGCATATTCGCAAAACTAACTGCACAAGGATTACCCACTGTAAAGAGCTAAACCTCATGTCTGACATGAATAGATCATGCTAGAGAGACAGATATGTGCCCCATAGATTGTCCATCCTCTGGAATAGGCTTCCTATTCATGTGAAGCATTACCTTCTCTGACCATCTTCAAGCACAATTTAGACCAATGAATGGGAAATTGCAGATTCACTCCTAGGGTGATGCCCATGTCTTTATGGACAGAGGCAGTCTGTAAAAATTATCAAAACCCCACTTGCTCACCCTTGTTATCTTTCCTGTAGAGGTAGAAAATTGTGTTAAATCTTGGTAAAACTGGCTAGGCTTGTAAGGACTCTTGAGCCATTAGCCTAGTTATCTCCTATGAATCTATGACTCTATGTAGGGGATGAAGCCCACCATGCTCTCCATGTATACGGCATGGCCCATAAATCCCCTTGGCAAATATATCCTGCTCCAGGGTTACACAGGTTCATGGCAGTTATCCAGTTTAATTGAAATGATCTGATATGTGTTTGGGTCTTGCACAACTGCACAGTTTCAATGGCTTTCCCAAAGTTTTTTTGGTGTGCAGGAAGTTTAAACTGGGTTGCTACTTCTTGGAATGTGATGATTTCTCTCACTTTTCCGTTTTTTTTTCTTGGGGGGGATTTTTGTTGAGTGGATGTTGTTATTCTGAAATGGAGTGATGAAGAATAGAAGCTGGATAGACTATAGATGGGTGACAGGCTACTGTTACATTTGTGGAACTTCTGGACTAGGCATTCATTTATAATTTTGTGATTATAATATAATAACAATAATAAAAGAATGTCAGACTTGGTAGCTTATGTCTTAAAGAGCTATATAATCCCAATTACACACTAAACTACAAACAAAAACAGAAATTACAAAATTGTAGACATTACTGAAAATAACAAGTTTAACATGTTCTTGGTATGCTAACATATTGGTCCTAAAGCCTTTAAGTATAAAATAAATGAAAACTCTCCCATCCGTATAAAGGCAAGTCAATTAAATCTATTAACAACCGACCAATCAAAGCCGCAGAACAATTAATTCATTCAAATTAGACCAATGCAAAGTTAAAACAAATTTAATTCAGAACATTAAAATACATATTTGTATCTTGACTCATTGCTCATTGCATGGAGAAACACAGTATTCCATAAGTACATTTTGTGCCTACTGCCATATGAGAGTATCTGATCATTTCAGAGGTAATCCATTAGTTTTAAATCCTATATCACAGAAAACCTGAGCAACTTGCCAGTGGAGCTGTGATGTGTCCTGAATCACTTTCAGACACATTTCTTATATTAAACTGGAGTTCTGAAAAGCACATCCTCATTTTAAAAGTGTAACCTGAAAAAGTATCCCTTTGCTTGGATGTTGTTTAGGATATTTTGCTGGTACCTTAATGTTCAAGGGCACCAGACTGGGTTTTAAACCCTCTATTTATAAAGTTCTAACAGTTAGCTCATATGGATAATCAAGAAGGCAAGGTGGCTATTCTTCTTGTAATTATGGGTCGGGGGTTGGCATAAGGGGCTAGTGGTTGGCATAATGGTTAAGGTGTTTACCTTACAGTTACAAAGTACAGGATTAGTTTCCCACATTTGGAAAGCATGGCTAAGCTTTAAATGCCACCCTGGGGTTGTTAATCAAGTATAAAAAAGCAATCTACTTATGCCATACTGACAAGGTCACAAAAGGTCTGAAACAAGTCATGTCTACAGTTAATGAGGTTTGGCTTTATGGGGCTGTATGTACCCATAAAGATTTAAAAATTAAAAATTCATGGGCATTCTGAAGTCATGTAACTGAAACACTGGTAAGTCTTTAAGAGGACATTTGTTTATATCCCATTGGCTTCTACTACTTATGAAGGTTTAAGGTATTACACAGTGAAGACGTACCTCTCAGCTGTACAGATTTTCACAGAATGCCCAGATTTTTGTCTCATATTTTTGGTCCAGTTTTCAGAAACTTGTGGTTTTCTAGCAAATCACTGGCAAATCATTGAAGATTTAAGTCAGAAAATAATGACAGATATTTGAGTTTCAGACTTCATACCCTTCAGAAAACTCATGCTATTGCAAAACCTGTCATTCTATCTACTTTCTAGGTTTGCCAGAGCAATATTTAAAAATTGTTCCTATTTTTGGGCCTTTGTCCCCCTCATTATTTATGGCTTTGTCCAGATTTCTTGCTCTAAGAAGTCGAGAGGTATGAGTGAAGAGTCTACATTGGGTGAGTCTTGTAGTTTGTACTAAATGGTTTGTCTGTGTAACCTTTATTACCCTTTGCTCGGATGTTGTTTGGGTATTTTGCAGGCATTCAGAAGCCATGCATCTGAAACACTGGTATGTATTTAAGGTATCATTTACATATATTCCATTGGTCTCCACTATATGAGGTTTAAAGTATCATATAGTGAAGACACTTTCTTGTATTTTTTTACTGATTGGGTCAGAGTAATGTCCTGTCATTTTGGATTAGTTCAGAATACTGCTGGATATTTCTTCTTAATTTTCTGACATAATTAAAGCAGGCTTTATAATTGTCCTTAGCTTCAAACTCTAGTTTCAGTTTATGTTTAGCTTTTAGCTTCTTGATGTTGGGTTTGAGTTCTTTGATAATCCTTTTGATAATGGCATATATGTGACCAGAGTTATTATTTATTTATTTATTTCATTTTTGCTTTTGTTTACTGGGTTTGTTTGAGTAGGTTTAGTCAAAACCCGCTTTTCAGCAGATACCGGGGGAAAAAGCTCCAACATATTGCAAACATTTTTAAACAGACATTCAGTAATACATATTAACAATTACATTTCAAGCGCTAACTAAATTACATTAGTATGAAATGAAGGTAACAATTACAGTATAAAAGATACTTCTGCATTAGTAGGTGTTGGAAGTTGAGGCATAGAGTGGGTTTGTCAGGTAGATAGCAGATCACATGATTAGTGCAAGTTAGAGATTTAGAGACATGGAGGTGAGGTTAGGAAACAAGGTAGGGCAGAACATTTTAACATTGTCATTGACAAGTGAGGTAGAAGGCAAGTTCATAGTTAATTTATATATATATATATATATATATATATATATGGGTTCACTTCTGAAGCTCGAAATAGTGAAATCTCGAATTTCAGTATCTCCAGCCCAAGAAGCCGAATCCACAGAATAGCGAAAGTTCAGAAGCACGAAATTCAAAACCTCGAATACCAGAGGTTTTGAATTTCATACTTCTGAACCTCCGCTGTGGTCATGTATTCAGGTAAGTTTGTGTGTGTGTGTGTGTGTGTGTGTGTGTGTGTGTGTGTGTGTGTGTGTGTGTGTGTGTTAAGGGGTTTGGGTAGGGGCTGTGGTGTGTGTCAGTGTGTTTTGTTGCTGTGATGTGTGTGTGCGAGGAGAATGTAGCTTGTGTGGTGGTATTTTGTGTGTGTTTGTATGTAGTGCGACCTCGGAGTGAGAATAAAGTGGTGGGGTGTGGGGGGTTTGCCCCCCTGCTTTCGTGTAGTAGACAGATTGTGTGTGTTTGTGTGGAGAATGGTGTGTGTGTGTGTGTGTGTGTGTGTGTGTGTGTGTGTAGTAGTACCACGAATTTCAAAACCTCCAGAATTTGAGGTTTTGAATTTTGCGGTTTTCAGTTTTCTTTGTTATGTGGATTCGGCTTCTTAGGCTCAAGATACTGAAATTCGAGATTTCAGTATTTCGAGCTTCTGAAGTGAATCTATATACATATATATATATATATATATATATATATATATATATATATATATATATATTCACTTCATAGTATCAAAATGCTGAATTATCGAAATTCAGTATCACAAAACTATAAAGTCGAATCCCCTAAATGGCGAACATACACAAACAAAAACACAAAACCGCGAATCTACAAATCCCCATTAAACACGAATCACACACTACAAAACACATACATACACTAGCGTACATACCTCTCAACACTTCCCTACAATAAACATGACACATACGCACACAACCAAACACATATACACACACCTACCCTTAGTATTTGCAGAGGGGCAAGCCCCCCTGCACCCCCTACTTATATATATATACTACCTCTGAGGTCGCACAACACTCCAAAACACACACAACCCAGCATCGCACATTCCACAGCCCTCCTGCACAAACACACATCACATACACACAAACATCAGCACTCCCAACACTTACACATTCACACTGCACAACACCTACCCTAAACCACACCTCAAACATCCCATCACACTCAAACACACACAAACCCTCCCCAAAACCTCAAAAACAGTACAATTACCTAATGTGCTAGCCATACCGCTGGTTTGACATAATCCATTCCACACTTACGGGTTGGCGGTTTCCATCCATTCGACTTTACAGGCTCGAAATTCTAAAATTCGATATTTTGGGATTTTGAGCATGTAAAGTGAACCCATATATATATATATATATATATATATATATATATATTTATGTATGTATATATATATATATATATATTTATGTATGTATGTATTTATTTATTTATATTTGTTGACCAGGAGTGTCCGACTGGACATAGGTCCATTTTCAGCTGAGGCCCATCGGAGAAAAGCTCCACAGTTAAAATAAACAAACAGTAGTTACATTGGATTACATAGCGATTAACAATTTACATAGCAATTACTTACAACATATTTACAGATGAAGAACATAGTACATCAGTAGACAACTAGAATCTTTATCCGTGAAGTACATAACAGACATTAACAAATGTTACAATAAGAAGTTCCTGCTGTATAATAAGTACTAGGCTTATGAGCATCTGAGCTTGCTATAATCAAGGTAGTTAGTGGAGTGGAAAGAAAGGTAGTGGTTGGATGGGGTGGGTGATATTAGAGTGGGAGTTGCAAGGGCATAGCCAGCATGTTTTTAGGTGCGCTTTTAGTAAAGTTTTGAAGTGGGTGCATGATGGTATGGAGGTAATTGTGGGTGGGAGGGAGTTCCATAATTTGGCTATGGTGCAAGAGAATAGTGCTTCACCAGCAGAGTTAATTGCTTTAGTGATCTGCAAGTGATTTTTGTTGCTGGATCTTAGTGGTCTGGTGGTGTGATAGGGTTGGAGTAGATTCTGGAGGGATGGGACATTTAGTGGATGGTGTACTAGTTTGTGGGTGAGTGAGAGTTGATACCACTGAAGGAGGTGAGGGAGTTCAAGCCAGCCCAGTTCAGCAAGTGAGAGACAGTGTTGACTACGGTAGAATGCCCCTGTGGCGAATTTGGCGATCTTGTTGTAGCAGGTCTCTAGCTTGTTTAGATCGCATTGCATTAGGTTGATAAAGTAGGGTGGAGATAAGGTGGGAATTTGCTATTCAAATCTTTGCTGCTTTGGTGAGAAGTTGCTTATTTCTGTATAATGCTCCTAGTTTTTTGTGGACTTTTTTTATGGTCATGGATATGTGAATGTCAAATTTTAGTTTATTGCCTATTTCCACTCCTAGCAATTTGTTGTGTTCAGTTGGGTATATAGTGGTGTTGTCTTTTGCTGTGATGTTAAAGTGAGAGCTGTTTTGAGTATGTTTGGTGGGTTGGAAGATGAGTAGTTTAGTTTTGTTTGGGTTGAGTATTAACTGGGCATTGGATAACCAAGTTTCAACAGAGGAAAAGGCTTCCTGTGTGACTTTTTGCAGTTTGGGTAGGGACTGGGCTGAGTAGATCATGGTTGAGTCATCTGCGTATTGTATGAGTGTGCCATGTTTGGTGGCAGAGGCTAGATTATTGGTGAAAACAGAGAAGAGTAGGGGTCCAAGGATGGATCCTTGGGGAACCCCTATGGAGACAGGTAGTTGGGGAGATATGTCTTTCTGCCATACAACGGATTGTTGGCGGTCAGACAGGTAACTCTGAAACCAGTTGGTGACTGATTGTGAGAAGGATAGGTTATTGAGGACAGAGATAAGTTGTTTGTGTGGGACCATGTCAAATGCTTTAGATAGGTCTAGGAAAGTAGCAGAGGAGAGATAGCCATTGTTTTTATGCTGATGGATAGTGTTAGTAAAGGAGAGTAAGGCAGTGGTGGTGCTATGGTTTGTTCGGAAACCATGCTGACTATTGGAAAGGAGGTTGTTAGTAAGGAGGTAGTCTAAGACCTGAGAGTGTATGCATCTCTCTAGTATTTTGGAGAGTGGAGAGAGAATAGCTATGGGGCAGTAATTAGTTAGTTCTGTGGAGGGTCCGCCTTTGTGGAGGGGAATTATATGTGTTACTTTCTACAGTGTGGGAACGTAACTTTCTGACAGAGATCGGTTAATCAAGATGGATACTGGGTAGGCCAGAGCATCAGCTGCGATTTGTAGGTATTCACTTGGGAGGTTGTCTGCTGCTAATTTGGTGGGCTTAAGTTTAGTTAAGAGCTTTTTATGTTGGAGGTAGGTACAGGAGAAAAAGAGAAGGCAGTGGGAGATTACTAGTTGAAGGTGTGGGTTGGAGGGGGGGTTGTGTTGTTTAGCTAGTGATAGTATGGTTTGTGTGAAGTGTGTGTTGAATGAGGTAGCAATATTTTCTGAGGAGTGAGGGATGTTAGGAGGAGGGGTACTGACTTTACCTGGGTGGAGGATGGAGTTTATGGAGGACCAGAATTGTTTGGGGCTGTTTTGGGAGGAGTCTAGGGCAGACTGGTAGTATTGGAATTTGTCCTGTTGTATTAGCTTTTTGACTCTATTGTGTAGTTCTAGGAATTTCTGTCTAGTTGAGAGGGTTTTGGTTTTGCATCAGTGCTCCCAGGCTTTATCCCTGTTTTTCATTTCTGACTTAATGGTTTTCTGTAGCCATAGGGAGGGTTGTGCTTTGATTCTGGAAAGTCTTATGGGGGCATGGTAATTAAGGATGCTCAGGAAGGTAGTATTAAAAAATTCAACTGCGTCATCAAGACTGAGGTACTTTAGAGGATGCCAGTTACATTCTTTGATGGATGAGATGAATGTGAGTGGGTTAAAGTTTAGTTTTTTACGTATGTGATGGTAGATGACAGGTTTAGCTTAAACGTTTAGCATATATATGGTTCCCCATCACAAGATTGAATGAATGGAAGCTTGAAATGCATAAGCTCGAGACCAGAACCTCAAACTTCCATTCACTTGAAATTGTGAATGGGAAGTTTAGGGTTAGAAAACAAAGAGTTCAGTTACCTTTTTGCAGGGGGCTAGGTCCCCCTGCAACCTTGCAGCTGTCATCTAAGAGCTGTGTGACCACACTATAGCAGAGGACTGGGAAATCTTCCGTTTTGCGCTTATGCATATAGCGTGGAACAGGTGATTTCCCTTTCCTTCGCTGTAGTGCGATCTTAGAGTAAGAATATTTAAGTGGGGGGGGGTGGGGGGTGCCCTGCAAAAACATTAGAAAGGTGTTTTTTTTTTTAATTTCCCCTTCACATTTTCAAGTTTCTGTAAATTCGAGATTCTGGCTTTGGGGTTATGAATTTCAAGTTTATAGGAATTCGATCTTGAGAAGGGTAAAAAAAAAAAAATATATATATATATATATATATATATATATATATATATATATATATATATATATATATATATATGGCTATCATAAGGTTGTATTAGAAGTATTAAGGTGGGGAGGGCAGTGTCACAAAACAATGTATATGGCTGGGAGATGCTAGTAAAACTATTCATATCTATTGATGAAGAATGGTTGTGGGGTATAGAATTCTGAATGAAGATAAATATTTGATGATATGATAGGCTGAAGATAACAGTGGTATTTATCCTAGAGATGTACAGGAGCAAATCCATTTATTTGTTAGGTGAAGTTTTAGTTATGTTTTAAATAAGTGTGCATCCTGAATGGATTTCAGTGGTAGTAAGATTGTGGTTCCATAGTTCAGCAACACTATTTGAATATACAGAATCGCTTGCTATGTGACTTTTGGCTATGTCAGTCAGGTAGTTTTTTACTCTGTATAATGTACCTAGTTTTTGAAGAGTTTTTTTAACCACATGTGATACATAATGGTTGAAATTCAACTGGTTATCTATGATTACACACAGTAATTTTGTGTGGTTTACGTATTGTATTTTAGTGTTGGCAGAGCCAGTAGTGAATAGCCGTGTTTTGTTAGAGATGTATTTTGGGTTAAAGAGCAGTAATTTCGTTTTTTGGGGAGTTTAGTAGCAGTTGTGAAATATTTAGCCATGATTCAATTAAAAAAAGTTGTTGTGTAAGGTCTTGGAGTTCAGAGTGAGATTTGGCAGAGCATATTCAGTTGGAGTAATCTGTGTATTGAGTTTTGGCAGCATTTTGTGGATCAGTGTAGAAATCATTGATGAATCTGTTGAAACGCATAGGGCCTGGTATAGGTCCTTGTGGGATACCAATAGTATTAGGTAAGAAGGTAGATGAATTATTTTTCCATTTCATTGTTTGTGCTCTGTTTGAGAGGTAGGTATGGAAGAACTTTAGAAGTATTTGCCTTTATTAATAGATGGGGAGTTGCAAGGGTGTTTATTTGAATTTTCTTATATAATTGGTTCTTATATGGATTGATAGATCTAAGCAGTTGGTCAGGTGGGAGTAGAACCCATTGCATAAGTGGCAACTGAAACTGCATGGGGGCTGGTGATATTACAAGTAGATTTTAATAGCTTTTTATACAGTTTGAGTAGGTTTGCTCATTTGAAGTCCTTACATTTGGGTGCTTCAGACTTTAAATGAGAAAGCCACTAGCAGGTGGTCAGATTTAAGTAAAGATGGTGACACTATATGAGTGGTACATGAGTGGATTATGTTGGTAAGTACAAGGTCTAGAATGTTTCATATCCTGGTGGGGTGGTTAACTATTTCTTCTATACCATTCAGCAAAAACACGACCCCTACTAATTATCGCATCAATGGCAACCCCCTAAGCACACAACCTATGGTGAGACACCTGGGTACTCAGGTTGATAACAACCTCACATTCGACCATCATGCAAAGGGATTGCATCCAGAAAAAAGGTGTTTATTACCTCTTTATATTCCTTCCTCATTGGAACAATAATTGAGCATACCGTTCCGTTTGGCATGTACCTCTCCAAACATCTGCACCAACTGGAAAGGCCACTGAAATACCTGACAAAGAGAATCCATGGCCTCCAACACCTGTCCTATGCAGACAGGCTGAAATCACTATTACTCTACTTGGTATCATACAGATTGCTCAGTGGTGATCTGTGTCTCACCTATAAGGCAATCTCAGACCCTGTCCTACTAGAGATTCTCCATATCCATAAGTCTAACTTCTCACACACTACCTGCTGAAAAGGCCTGAACCTAATATGTGACATTAACAAAACCTGCTGGAGAGACAGGTTTGTCTGCCAGAGGCTGCTATGTCTCTTGAATAGACTTCCCATACACATCAAACAGAGCACCTCACTGACACTCTTCAAGCGCAACCTTGATGAGTGGATGGAAAACCACAAATTTGTCCCAGGGGTTCCACCTGTGTCCCTCAATGACAGGGGTGACGGGTGCTGACTGAATTTTCTTTTGGGGGATAAAGTCTTGGCTAGACTTGTAAAGTCCCCAGAGCCATTAGCCTACTAACCTCCTATGATCCTATAATCTTGTGATCATTTTCCAAAGATATTTGACCAACTTTTGAAGTATAGGTGAACTGGCCTATCAATGGATAATTGAAATCATCCAACAAAAAAGTATTTTTCATTATGATATTTCAGAGAATACATTCAAGACTATGTCATGATTATTTGGTCAGGCAGTTGGTGTAGAGGGTTAATGCTGTGAGCTATGGTAAGGCATTTAATTTCTTCTGCCCTCATTTGCCTACTAAGTGACCTTGAGCAAATCACTTAACCAGGCACTGCACCCAGGTCACCCCGGAAAAGGGATTGTGTCTCTAGTGGACCTACCCAGTTAATAAATTATTATTATTGTTATTTTTATCATCCTCTGGGGGCATGGAGTGCATCCCATAGCATGCATCAGGGTCCTAATGAGAGATGAAACATCAGTAAGCAAAGGAGAACAGTAGTGCTAAAATTGAATTCATCCTCAAGTCTTGGTGAGTACCTTCATGAGGTGGACCCTGTTTTTCACAAAGTCTCACCAAGGCGACACTGATATAGACTGTATTTATATAGCATATATCATGGGCAGAAGTAAGTCAAAAACAAAAAAAAGATAGCTGGGTGCATAAGACCCAGGATAAAAAAGTGCCCAATCCTGGTAGGTGCTCTGGTGCCAGGACTGGATAAAATGACACTGTAGAATCCTCAAAATATGGAGACATTCCTACAATGGGATGAGAAAATGCCCCCCCCCCCATTGTAGAAGGAAGTAGCAGTCCACAAAAATCACAAAAACTGATAGGCCAAAGAAGCACCGTAAAGACGATAGACTGGACTGTTGAGGATAAGATATAAATTATGTATTGTTACTATTATGTAAAAAGCCCAGCATTTCCAGATACAAAATATACACAATGATTAAGAGAGATCCTAGGCCTTAAACACTTGTATTATATGGACAGACTAAAAAAACTCCAACTATTTTCTGTCTCATATTGCCTACTTAGATGCAATCTCTGCTTGACTTACAAATCCATGTCTGACCCAGCTCTATTAGAAATGCTACATCTAAAGACATCCCAATTCCTCCACACCACATGCTCTAGAGACCTCAAATTCATTACCACAGTTAACCGAGCATGCTGGAGGGACAGGTTCATAACCCAGATACTGCCCATGCTATGGAATAGACTTCCCATACATGTCAAACAGAACACCTCACTGGCTCTGTTCAAGAGAAATCTTGATGAGTGGATGGGAAATAGAAAATTTACCCCGGGGATCACTCCAGTGACTCTACTCAACAGAGGCACTGGGAACTAAGGTGGGGTGGCACAATGCCAGGGTAATCCTATGAGCTAGGTTTGTAAATGCCCCAGGGCCATTAGCCTAGTACACACTTATGAACCTATGAACCTATAATATTTATGCAAAGGAAAAAGCAAAATTAACCAATACAAAATGAGCAGCACCAAAGATATTTGAAGAGAAATACAGGCAAAGGAATACAGAGATGGAAAACTTTATAATACAAAAAATAAGAAGACTAAGGGGAAAAGTAGAAAAGGAGATTAGTAATGGAGAAGTCAAAGAAACAGAAATTGAGGTTATGAAGCACCTGCAAAGAGAAGGATTCAGTGTAGAAAATCCAATACAGAAAGCACCACAGGATAAAGCAATGGATATCCAAATTAAGGGGAAACCAGTGGCACAGGAGGCATATCCTTGCAATATCTAGATATTTTGGCGCCTTCCACAGGAACCCAGTATAAACCTTCACTTGAAACTATACAGCAAGGAAAGGAACAGGAAACTGTGGAAACTCTGATGCAGTCAATGTTGAGGAGTGATATGACAGCACAACAGATGGCACAGGAAGAAGTTGAAGAGAAGGTGCCACAGGAAGATGCTATAGAACTTTCTACAAAATGCTTACAGGAAATGGAAAACAAGTTTGGAAGAAAATGACCTAAGAGAAGAGTTGCTTGATTTAATGGACATGGCTAGATATATTAAGATCAATGAGAGAAGTAGACTGCAGAAGATCAATAAAACCCAAAAAGTAAAAAGTCTGACAAAACAAATGAATGCAGTAATTAGGACTTCCCATAGAGATTCAGTGATGTAACAGAAGTAAACAGGATATATTACTGTGCAGCTAAATTAATAACTGATAAAGTTCTACCACAAAAACACATGGTAGCGAGAGATAGGAAGGGGAGAAATCGAATACCATCATGGAAGTATCAAACAGAGAAAACTATAATGCAATTAAGACAAGAAGTTACACTGTAAGAGGAGTATAGAAGAGGAAATAGATCAACAAAAATACTAAGAAAAATAGATGTGATTAAAGCAATGGACAGCATTAGAACAGACCAGGATCTATTGTGCACTATCGCAAATAAGAAACTAAAAATTTCAGCACAGGCAGAAAAGCTTAGAAGATACAGAGATAAATATAAGGGAAAAGTACAAAATAAGCAGTTTATTGGTGATCCAAAAAAGTTTTATAGAAAATTGGGAAATAAGGTAAAAGGAATTCAAAGACCGCCAAAAAAGAGGAAATAGATACATTTTGGAGAAGTATCTATGAAGATCCTGTGGAACATAACAAAGATGCTAAACGGATAGAAGAAGTAAAAGAAAGAATAAGAAGTTTAAAGATACAGGATATTAAATGGGATGAAGTAACAGTCAGAGAGATTAAAACAAAGTTAAGAAAAGCCTCTAATTGGAAAACTCCAAGCCCAGATGCAGTACCTAACCTTTGGTTAAAAGTATTAACATCTTTGCATGAGGATTTAGCCATGAGTAAGAACTATTTATATGCGCACCCTGAACAGACACCAACCTGGCTAACAGTGGAAAAAACAATGCTCCTACTTAAGAATGAATCTGCAAGCTGCCCTAAAAATTATAGACCAATAACTTGCCTTTCAACGACGTATAAACTATACATGGGAATTGATGCTGACAGAGTTTATAGTCATTTAGAAGAAAATTCAATTATGGCAGTAGAACAAAAGGGCAATAAAAGAAAGTCATATGGAACAAAGGATCATCTGTTGTTAAATAGCGTTATGGGGGAGAACTGTAAAAAGGGGAAGAATCTAAGTATGGCATGGATTAACTACAAAAAAGCATTTGATAGTATCCCACATTCATGGATAAAAGAATGCTTAAAAATGTATAAGATATACCCTGCACTGATTGACTGCATTACAGTAACCATGAGACAGTGGCAGACCACTTTGCAATTGAGCCATGATAAAGGACAGATTATTATCCCAGAGATAAAAATTCAAAGGGGGATTTTCCAGGGTGACTCTCTGTCACCATTGCTATTCTGCCTTGCCATTAACCCATTAAGCTGATTACTAAACAGCTTAGGCCATAGCTACAATTTGGCTCCTAGAAAACAACAAAGTCTAAAGGCTTCTCATCTTCTCTTTGTCGATGATTTAAAACTGTATAGCTCATCAGATGAGGAACTGAAAGCACAGTTGCAGGTTGTCAAAACTTTTTTAGATGATATTAGAATGTCATTTGGTCTTGATAAATGTCCAAAAGCAACCTTTAAAGCAGGAAATTTGCAGCACCAGGAAAACATCAGTTTGGGACAAAAAATGTGATATAAAAGAACTTGAGCAAGAGGGAGTGCATAAATACTTGGCAATTGATGAAGGATCAGCAATAAAATTTGAACAAATGGGAATAAACGCAGTTAGGAATACTTTACAAGACTTAAATTAATCCTGAAAACAGCACTGATATCCAGAAACAAGATCCAAGCTAAAAAACGATTTGCTCTTCCTGTCCTAACTTACAATTTTGGAGTGATTGACTGGCCCCAAAATGTGTTGGATAGATTAGATATTAAAACAAGAAGGATGTTCCATGCCCACCAAATGATTTATAAAAATCAGTGTGTACCAAGATTATATATTCCCCATTCTGAAGGAGGGATGGGCCTCCTTGAAACTGATTACATGTATAGATCTGCAATCATGGGACTCTGCACATATCTATAGACCTCACAAGATCCAAATATAGTGAAAGTTTTGAAACATGAGGATAAATCTAAGATGACTTTTCTGCTTAATTTAGCCGAAGCATATCGATGTCAAGCAGGAATGGAAATGAAACCAGAAGTAGATAAAAACCAGGCAGCAACTGAATGTGCCAAGAAACAAAAGAAAGAATATAAAGTGCAGGACCAGGTGAGAAGGCAAGAAATGTGAAAAAGGCATAAATATAGTTGCAAGTATAGAAAACTTCTGGAAGAACCTCATGTTGATGAGGAATGAACTCAGGAATGGTTAAGGAGAGACAAATTCAAACCAAGAGATGAAAGGTTAACATTGGCAGCCCAAAATAGTGAGCTACATACACGCTGGTTTACAAAGTCCATTGAACATGTGGGAGAAACAGACATATTTAGGTTTTGTAAAATTGAATTAGAAACAGTCACACACCTTGTTGCTGGTTGTGACACACTAAGGGCAGAAGGACTGTATACTGAAAAGCATAATAATGTGGCGAGACTGTTGCACTGGGGATTGCGCAAACATTATGGTATTGAAGTGGCTGAAAAACAGTGGAAGCATGAGCCACAAAGCATTATATAAAATGATGAAGTTTATATCACATGGGATCAGCCATTACCAACAGTTCAAAAGATGGATGCTAGAAAACTGGATATAGTGGTCCAAGAAAAGAAGACAAAAGTAGCATTGATCATTGAAATTGCCACACCTAGTGACTACAGTATCTTGCATACAGAGGGACATAAAGTCATAAAATACCAGGATCTGCAGGAAGAAATGAGAGCAATGTGGAAGAAAGACACCCAGACAGTTCCAATAGTAGTAGGAGCAGCTGGCCTTATAAAAAAGAATCTACAATCATATTTAGATATGTTACCAATCTGTGTAACCCCATACAAATTGCAGGAGACATTACTGGGCACATTGCGGGTGCTACGAAAAGCACTTTTGGCTGACATCGAGGATTGAAACAAATACTAATTTCATGAACTTTAATCATACTTTGACTTAAGAATGGGGTCCATTCCCCTCATGGTATTAGAAACCCAAAAGATTTGGAGAAATTAAAAAACAGGCAATAAATCAATCATTTGTTTTGTTTAGGGTAAGCTATAGTTCAGTGACTTTAGTTGCGGTTCTCTGAGAATCTAGAGTTTTATAATTGCCCCTGCAGTTTCCCTCAGATCTGAATGCATGATAAGTTTTAAACTCTGGTAAGGAGAGAGTCCTATCTTTACAATGAAACCAAGTCTCAGTTATGATGCAGACATGGATCTGTTCAAGTTGTATGCAAGCCTCAAGATCAGGCAATTTACTATTAAGACGTCTGGTACTGAGAAGTACAGCCTTAATATAGTTAGAATTTGAGTTTGTTGTAATCATATCTACTATATTATGATGTTCAACAGCCAGACTCTACCTAAAAAGGAACTTTAGGAGTAGTGAGGGCTTTGTCTAGTAAGTGGAAGATATCGAACAAGAGGTTCATGCCATCCTTTTTGAAGCAAGTCTGTCTGTCCACCATCTCACCCCATGCTAACCAATACTCAAATATTGGATCCCCTAGACACAAAAGGATATCAACTACTTAGTCAAATATCTTTTTGATATTTTATATCATTTTTGTTGAAGGTAGGATTCCACCCAGAACCAGAGTCTAACCTGCATATGACACATGCATAGTGTGATCCAACATGTTTCTCTGCATATCCCTCAGGTTAGAACATCTCAAGCTATTTATACCCACATGGACTACTATGAGCTCATATTTGTATTTGCTCAGAGTGAGGAATTGAATAGCTCTTGTAACATCATGGATCCTGGCACTGGTGAGACAGCTATCATCATGTCCCTGTCTAGTCTTGTAGGCATTTGGAGTCAATGTGCTTAACAATGGAGTCATCAATTAGTAGGTCATGTCTGCTTGTACTCATAGGTTCAGTGACAACAGCCAGCATACACTCTGCACCCCAGTTATTCTTTACTATATGTGAGGGTGGTGGTGTAGTGCACATAGTTCATCTTCCTGATTCTAGGATGCTTGGGGAGTGACTTTTTGACAGCCTCAGCATATGTTGATTTGATATGTATTTGTAAAGGACTAGTTGGTAATATGTGATGCTCACAGATCATTGTTTTTGTTGAGAGAGGGTATCATTCAGATTGTGTAGTTACTTAGACCTCTTCACAGATTGTAGCACACATTTTAAGTAATAGCTCATCATACATAAGAATTTGACAATTCCTACACTGCTTAAGCACACCAGGTACTATGAAGTTGGCATCAGAAGAGACACTAATCTGTTGATCTGACATTTTAGGTAGGTGACTTTGTGTCTTATAAAAGCAGAAAAATATAACATAACCTAGTTGAGAGAGCAGACTAATCCAGCTTAGAATCCTGGTGCTGGGGTTCAAGAGAGAAAAGTGGACAAGCCCTGAAAGGACCCACAAACCAGATAAATGGAAAAAAACAACGTCCTTCTGACTGAGAATAAAGCATTTTGGAAGCTTCACTTTGGTTCAAGCAAAGAGACCTTTATTGTTGGATGGATAAGCATTGCTATATTCAAACTTATAATAAACATACTGTTATATTTATACACTCTTAGAACAAAAAGGGACAGTGACACCCTGGACTACATCATCTCTCTCTAAGATAGGGCGACTCCTAAGAAGACTTACACAACAATAAATGACCAGATTTCTGTATCGTGTTTTATTTTATTCAGTTTTTACCCATAACCAAAGTATTGTAACTATGTTTTTTACTTTTCCCATTAAATTGGGCAATGTGGATTTAATACATTTAATAGAAATTGGAAAAAAATACACATGGACCTTTTTGCTCAGAATGAGCATTCTCTTTTAGAAATGGTCAGAATGACTTTACAAGAAAGTAGATGGATCAGGAGAAGCTCACAGCAAAACTGCTGCAGAAGTGTATACATAGGTTGAGGCTATTAACACAAATATGTTTAGGCTTCTCATGCTTTTTGCTGTAGTTTTAATGTAGTTTTACAGAGGGAATATCCTTTTATGAGAATTTTATTAGTTTGTCTTCTCCTGTTATAACCCTTATTTTGTTACATATTTTTTTTCTCCAAATACTGACTATGGGATTCTGCTGGAGAAGCACCAGGGAAAGCCCAGTGTAGTTTGGTATCCATTAGCTAATTACATCTCTTAAGGTATGGATGGTGGCTCAAGTCCCTCACCCATGAAAGTCCCACCACTCAGGGGCAGCTTAATCTAGGCCATCTCCATCCCCTTTTATTCTAACTAGTAGTGTAGGCAGGATGGGATGTGAGGGGCACCATCAACTGATCCCAATAAACTGAGTTGTAAGACTGCTGGACTTGGACTTATTATACCTTTAATTCCTAGGAGAATCTTGGCTTTATGGGCAATGCTTATCTTGTTGTTTTTAAGCAAGATGATATTTCATTCCTTAACAGTTATCTTATCAGAGCCAGTGTCTGGTGTAAAGATCCCATACTTATTTTGAATACAGATAAATGAAAAGTTAAATTTATTGGGGCCAACAAGACTTACATCCATTATAACAATTGAATGCATGCTGTTGGCTATTGCTAATGGTTTCAAAGACTTTGGAATTATTATTCATAATACCCTGAATTTTAAATACAAGGCATAAACTGTAAAAAGGGCATTAAATGTGGTTGTTATGATTTATAAAGATATTACATGCAGGTCACCACATTCTTAATGATCTGACTTATGTTAAACCAGTGGCGAAATGCAACTCCTTTTTTGTGCATGTACAAAATGAAACTTACTGGGGTTAGAAAGTGTTCAGAGGAGATTTGCCACATGTTTCTGTTTAATTTACACTGATATGTTTCTGTTTGCAATAATATGACTTACCCTTAATGTGTATAGTTGTTCAGTCTATTCAGTTACCTACAGATATTTAACACGTAGACTTTACCTTGCCTTCAAGCCACTTGAAAATGAATTACTAAGGGTGTTATTGAATTTGGAGCTCAATGATGATACCTCCCAGCTGATATATAACAATTTGTTATATGTATCTGTCAAATTCAGAACTGCTAAAAGAAGTCATTTAATTTCTTTTTCACAGACTTCTACTTGGGATAAACTTCCAATTGTTATTAACTGCTCTATGTCCTTGGATAACTGTAACAAAGTTGCTTAGCTTATACACATGCAATTTTGTAATCTGTTTCTTAAAGCCTTTATAGTCTGAAGTAGGGCAAAGCAAACTAAGAAACTATGAAACTACAGGTTGAGACAGGTCCAGATAAACTGTTAGAATTCTTTTCTATTCCATCTGTCTGTTAAGCTCATTTATTTTGCTTTTTTTCCTTTGTATGTTTAAAGCTGCATGTATCTTTGATTTCTTTTGAATTGTATTTACTTCAAGTACAATTTATTTATTCAGATTTAAATAGTTGTAGCTGATTATTTATTTAATATTAGTTTTAATGGTGTGTGAATTTGGATAGTAATGTAATAACTGTTTTTTTTTACCATCTTAAGAGTTACTGCTCAGGTTGTTATCAGGCACAATATTTAATGTTTGTCTTATTTTAATTGCAAACATCAAACATGTTTTTTGATATGTTGGTGAGGTTTATCTAGCTGGTGTCAGCATTACCATACAGAGAAAGAAGTGGTATTGGTACTGGAGAAATATCTTGTGTATGTTTGTGTAGAAAGTAATTGTGGTTAGGTTTTAATTACTATTGGTAAAATTGAATTGGAAGGTCCTGGCACTAGTCTGAGGTGGGTAAAATATTGGGAAGCCAGTATTTATAAGTCTGATTTCTAGCTGTACAGTTTAAGGTTTCATTGGGTGTGGAAAATGTTGGCTCTTAAGTGAGGCAGTAGTGCCTATTTAACATGTAGTGCTTATATGAAATTACTTTGAAATGCACAGAATGTACCAAATATTGCTGAAGTTTCATAAGTACTACTTACTACGAGGCTGCTGAAGAGTTGGTTGGTAGCACAATGATTTGCAATGTTTTGCTAAAGTACTTAATCACATACATAGAGGGGATGGTGTGATATGGTGTAAGCCAAATGACTCATAAGTAGCTTTCAAAGATGTCAGATATTGGATTTCAAATTAAAATCCAGATTAGGGTGATCTGGCAGCAGAGATGGGACCAGTACTAATCTGGTCATTTTCACAAGGGTAAGCATCCAACTTCAATAGCTTTTGACAGGTAACTGACTACTACAACAGAAAGTCTGATTCGGTGCTTTGGACTGACTTGTGGTACTTGAGCTGGCTAAGTGTGGTAGGCATGAGCTGCTTAGATCCAAGAAGTAAAAATCTTCAGGAAAGCTTAATGAACAATATATGAACCCTGTTAAAATATATGTAGCCAGTGGCTAATTAACTGCATATGTACTTAGTGTTGTATTTTAGAATGGACTCTGAAAATATATTTCATTTATATGAATTTATATACTAGTGGCAAAGTACTGATCAGGATGGATACATTTTAGGCTCAGACTGAGGCTAATACAACAAAATAACTCATACAATTATATTTTTATAAACATTATATATACAATTCTGTACTTTCATCAGAAAAAATATTACACAGATTATTTCTGTCATTTAAATAAGGAATGTACCACATACAGTTTATATGATTCAAACAGATGAGACATAATAATACATACATACATACAGATATTTCAAACACGGGCATTAAGTGCCCTTCTAGCCTGCCAATATACCAAAGCAGTTGTTCCCATAATAAGTGTCCATGCTGTTCTTAAAAATATCTAAACTAGTGCTTACTTTAATGTAATTCCATACATCAGCTGTTCCCTCAGAGAACCAGTTAGTACACTTCTTCTTCCCATAGAATCTTCTACATAGGTTGTCTGATGATTCTCTACTACTTTTTGATAGACCCAAACATTACCAGAGAGACGTAATTGTCTCTAAATGCTCTATATACCTGAATAAGGTCTCCGCTTAAATATCTTTATGAGACACTGTACAAGTTCAGATATTTTAGTCTTTCATAATAACTTACATTTACAAAGCCATGGATGCCCTTTGTATATTTCTGCTGTATTCTTTCCAGTTTTCTCATGGTTGTTTTCTTTTAAGGTTTCCATTAATAATAAAAGTTCTGAAATACTGATGATCAGGGGAAATTATTTTTAAATCTGTACAGGAATCAAGTAAATGCTAGATCAATTTATAAAAATCATATAGAACAATGTGATTGAGAACATGATAAGTAAGTACATGATACTTGTGAGATACCAGGATGGAAGAATGTGAAACAAAGAGAATATTGGGGGTACATTCATCCCTCCTCTTCTCTGGGTTATTAAATTCTTGTGGACTAAAGAGGATTAGTGTGTGAGGGCGGCCGTGGTGGTGCAGCAGTTAGCGTTGCTGCCTCACAGCAAGATGTTCTCTGGTTCGATCCTCGGCTGGGGTGCCTTCTGTGCGGAGTCTGCATGTCCTCCCTGTGGTTGCGTGGGTGTGCTCCGGTTTCCTCCCACATCCCAAAGACATGGTGTAGGTGGACTGGATACTCTAAATTGGCCCTAGGTGTGTGTGTGTGTGTGTGTGTGTGTGTGTGTGTGTGTGTGTGTGTGTGTGTGTGTGTGTGTGTGTGTGTTTGTCTTCCCTGGAAGGTTGGGCGCCGGGCTGGCAACTCAACACCATAAAACTTCACTGCCAATCATGAGCGAACAGGTGATCCTCTGTGGCAACCCCTAACCAGGAAAAAGCTTAAAGAAGAAGAAGAAGAAGTGTGAGATATGTAGATTTAGTCAGTTGCCATACACTCCAGCATGCTATGTTTACACAATAACCTTTTGATTGCATTTTTTTTAAATGTGTTAAAAACTGACAGACTTATTGTACCTGGCCATCTCACCATGTGTATAAGATTGCTGAGCTGTTGCACTCAGATGCTTCAATTTTCATCATTATTGTGCAACTGTGGAGTTAATATATTAAAGTTGGGAGATGAAGCCCCCCTCCACCCCACATAGACAGTGTTTTTTCACCCATTGTGGCCAGTCACTTAATTGCATCAGTATTAAATAAAATAAATCAATCTACAAAGCTCAGCCTCAGGTGTATTATTCTGTATTTATATATTATATTTATGTATTTATTATGTATATATGGTATAATATAATAACATATAAAATAACATAATATAATTTATTTATTATATTATATTTATATATTTGTGCCTTCTTTTTAAAGTAAGGTCCCAACCATGTACATTTAATGATAGATTCTCTTATGTCCATGATGTTTTGTGGTTCTCCTCTTCAAAGTTAAGCAGTATTAATTGTACATTACCCCACACATGATAATCACTGTACACTCTGAAAGTAATTAAACTGTTATCTATTAACAGGCTGCCACAATGCCATCTTATCCAAGCACATACAATGCTTCTCTTGGCTAGCTGCCCTTACCATTCTAATCATGCATAAATTACTAGATCTATCATTACAATCATCATATGCTGCTCTGTTACAAGTAAGAAAATCCAGTCATATAGTGATGCAAAGTATTCCTTCCATGTATCTGATGTTTCATAGCTCAGGACAAACTTTGTACTCATCTCAAAGTTATCAGAGTTTTTGTATGCTAACAAGTTACATCTTTAATAACTATTTTTCTTAATCTAAAAAGTTATACATTTTTTGTCTTAAATGTCCCTTTTTAACACTGAGTGCCAAATGTACTGTTTGTTCTTTTCGCCCTGTCATTTTTTTAATAGTTCATTTTCTCTACTAGCTATATTCATTCTCAAATTCTTATTCCAGTTCTGCTTTTATTCCTTCTACCAACTTATTGAGTAATGTCTTGTGATATCATTACTTCACCTTGATACATTCTCATTTCTAATCACTCTGACCAGATATCTATTAGTGTCTGGAATCCCTTAATCTGTACTTTTTGTTTAACCTCTGTATTGATCCACTAATGTCTTACCACTTCTTTGTGATGATACACTCACACATTTTTCAGTTCTGAAAACTAACAAGAAGGACATATTGTACATACTGTCAGGCCTAACACAGATGACAACTGTGCTTTTATGAGTAAACCAGACCTCTCAACTGTCCCTGATTTTCAGGGACGTCCCTGATTCTGACTCAAATTTTAGCTCTGTCCCTCTTAATCCCCCCTAAAACTGGTGACTTTTGGAGGAAAGTTGGTGAATTAAACTTAATGAATAATGGGAATAATTAAGAGTTGTAGATTTCTTTTACCTCACAAAATGTACATTATTCATATGCTGTGATTCTGTGAATGTCTCAAGTTAATAGCACAAATATTTTAAAAGTGTCCCTGATTTTTTTCTGGCTTTGTCCCTGATTCTGTTGAAATTTATCCCTGATTGTTTGAGAGGTATGGAGTAAACATTCTCTTCATCAAATGAGTTTTATTCTTTCTAAAATTATTATTTTTTTATTTGTATGTGTTTTGCTTTATTGTGCTTTATTTTTTTCTCATTCATGCTTACTTGTAATATTTACTGTTGTTTGTTATTTCTCAGTTCAGGGAGATTTTCTGTCTAGGACTAATTGTAACTGTCTTGGTGAAACCAATCATTCAACAAATAACATGTATTAAATACATATGTGCTGGTGAGACTTGACAGAGGCTATATAGCACCCTGAAAGCGAATATAAAGTTGTGTGATTTCTCTTTTAGCAGCATCAAGGTAAATATCAACATTTTGGCAGAGACTAAACTTTAACCAACCCTGAAATGATTAAAGCAAATGTGTTTACATGTATGTGTAGGCCCTGATGTTTGCATTTAGAATGACCACTTATTTGGCTGTGTAATGGAAATGATAGCAATAAGGACATGCCAAGGTTTTTGTCATAATTGTATTTATTTGGTAAGTGGTAAACCCCAAAGGCATAGGGGGTAACCTAGTACTTATTATTTTATTTATTTATTTTTATTTATTTTGCTTTATTTACAGGGAAAGTCCATCTGAACATACGAGGCCCAGGGAGAAAAGCTCCATATACATAAAGATGAAGAGGAGTACATTCTGCTATCATATTTTCACATTCTGTGCAACTACTAAAACATTATATGTACATGATAGTAATGCATAAGGCATGCATTTGTACTTATTAGAAAGACATAGTAATAGAAAAGGACTTACAAATGCACTTAAGACAGTGCTGAGGTGGGTCAACATAATTTTAAGTACATCACTAGTTAGTGTGACAGTGCTAGTTAGTAGGATTTAAGTGTGTATAGAAGAGAAGTAGAACAGACTTTGAAATGTACGTCTAAGATTAGTAATACTTTACAGTTTAGTTTTATAAAACGAGGGTTAGGTTTTATACTTGATCATATTAAAGAGTAAGCAAACGGAAGCTGAGGGAATAAAATCCAGAACTACAGGAAGAAGCTCATTATCAGCTCATAGTTTTAAGTTTTTGTACTAAACTGCCCATTAGGAATTTCCTAACAGCTGCATGTCAAGACCCTGAATGCTCAGTTACAGGACACTTTTAGGTTCATAGGTAGGTACTAGGCTGTCATCCCAAGGGCCTAAGCAAGTCTAGCCAACAAAGTTCCCTGGCTTACGCCACCCAAGAAAGTTAATTTCCTGTGACCCTGTCAAGCAGAGCCACAGAAGTGATCCCCAGGGTGTATTTCCTATTTCCCATCCACTCATCAAGATTTTTCTTGAAGAGTGCTAATGAGGAACTTTGCTTGACATAGATGGGTAGCTTGTTCCAGAATATAGGAAATCTCTGGGACAGGAATCTATCCCTCCAGCATGTCCTGTTTATTGTGGTGACAAGGTTTAAGGTCCCTAGAGTGTGTAACTCAGAGGGATTAGGATTTCTTTAGTTACAGCATGTACAACAGCTCTGGGTTTGGCATAGCTTTATATGTTAGGCAGAGATCTCCTCGGAGTAGGCGATATGCTACAGAGTAAAGCTGGAGTTTTTTTTGAGACAGTCAGTGTAGGGCATCTTTTTGAGGCCAGTAATCCTTTTCAGCTGCTGCAGATGTCTTATGAGGTACATTCCAAAAGGGGTGTTGTACTCTATAATGGGTCTAATGAGTGCAGAGTAGAGGGGAACAATGACCTCTTTTTTCCTGGATGAGAACCCTTTTGTGATGAGGTGTGCCACATAGAAGGATTTCCTGACTACTGTGGAGATGTGATTATCAAAGGAGAGACTACTGTCCACCTGGGTCCCAAGGTCTCTTCTCACACATTCGGCGTTAAGTAGGATGCCGTTTATGTGGTAGTTCTTGGGTACAGAGTTTTTACCAAAGGGGATGACAATGCACTTTTTGGAATTGAGCTTGAGGCCATGCCTCTGACACCAGGCATCTGTCTCAGTGAGGGCCTTCTGTAGGATGTCCACATCATTTGGGGACTTGACTATGGCTCCTAGTTTGCAGTCATCTGCAAATTTCATTAGTCAGGGGCCTTCTGTGTTAGCCTGTACTTCAGAGAAGTAGATACCAAACAGGAGAGGTCCCAGTACTGAACCCTGTGGTACTCCCCTTGTCACTGGTATGAAGTCAGATTTGGAGTCTGCAACTTTTACAGTATGGGTTCTTTCAGTGAGCCAGTTGGCAACCCATCTTGTGATGTAGGGATTTATACCTAGTTTAGTGAGTTTAGCTATAATTCCAGAATGGGGGATGGTGTTGAAAGTCTTGGCGATGTCAAGATAGGCTGTGTGAACCACCTTACCCTCATCTACGGCTTTAGTGACTGCCTCAAAGAAGTCGATCAGGTTCACGTATGGAAGCAGTTACAGCAGCATGTAATCAGTAATGCAAAACTTTAGTAGATAGGCTGCCCATGTATTTTATAGTGCAGAGTTGTACATACTTTAAGTAAAGGATGTTGCTGGTTGTTTTTTCATGGATTAACACATTATGGCCTT
Source organism: Protopterus annectens (assembly GCF_019279795.1). NCBI lineage: Eukaryota > Metazoa > Chordata > Ceratodontiformes > Protopteridae > Protopterus > Protopterus annectens. The sequence goes on along the minus strand of NC_056743.1, from coordinate 1,288,433,979 downwards.
TAAATATGATAAACTGCATCTGAGGACATGGGCCATTGTCAGACTATTATTTTCTCCAGAGAACATCATAATGAAAAATAAAGTTAAAAACACAAAACAAGTACTGACTCCTGCTGATAATGTAACTTTTAGCTGACAGATTACATATCTATCTATCTAAATTTGATATGCATGTGTGTTATTATAAAAGGAGTGCAACATTTTTGGAACAAAGCTAGCAAACACTTTGTTATATGATTCCAATATCTGCAAGAAAAGTTATTCTGCATAGTATTTTCTGTGCCTACCTGAATATTTTTTTCTGTTGGAATACAGCTTTTCATGGATCAAGAAGAAACAAGTCTGTGGCAATCCTTTTGACAAAAGAGGTACAAGCTTTGGTCACTGTGTAGTTATTGGCTAGGTGTGTAATAGTCTTCTGACTTATTGCCTAGTATTTACACCTATAAACCTTTAGTGTACGGGGAACTGGAAGAAGTTCACTCCTAGTTTGACACCTATTTTGCTAACAGACACAGGCAGCCTGCAAGTGGTGCATCTCTCAGGCCCCTGCTTGTAACTGTTCACATCTCAAGCCTCTGTTTGGACTGCCAAGGGTACAGAACTTGACAGATTTGACATGCATAACTAGGCTTAAAAAGGCCCCAGTGGTGAGTCTATATCAGATAATTGAAACGGCTCATTATTGAATGCCGTAACGTCGAACTGCAAAACCCGAACCCTAACAATAATGAAACCTGAAAACAGCTAATTTTTTCCCAGGGAATGAATTTGCTATTCTGAGAAACACACACGCAACACAAGCACACTAAAAAGCAGCAATCCACACACATACATTTAAAAGTTACATCTAACCCTGCACTACACTGCACATACACCACTATCTATCCACTTACCCTAACCCAGACCCTAACCCTAAGGTCCATCACTATCGCACATTCACCTCACCCGTGCCATAACCCTAACTCACTTAACCCGCCCCTAATCCCATATTCTCACTGTCGCACACTCACCTCACCCGTGCCCTAATCCTAACTCACTTAACCCACCCCAACCCCAAATTCTGTCACAATCACACAATTACCTGACCCGCGCCCTAACCCTAACTCACCCAACCGCTCCCTAACCCAAACATCCGCACAATCACACCCTTACTTTACCCCAACCCATAACTTTCCACCGCATTGCTGAAAACAACGAAGCCACAACAACGGCCAACTGAATTCTTACCCTAGGAAAGAATTTGGTTTTGTGCAGCTTCGCTGTTTTCAGAGTTTGCGATACTGGGTTCAATATTAGATCATTCGAAATTCTGCCATTTCGATGATCTAATATAGACCCCCCCCAGTGGTCATTAGCCTAATATACAACTATGAACCTATGTATTAATACTGGGATATGGATAGGATCTAGTATTCTTCCCTTTGTGCATAACAGCATATTTCTTTGTATGGAAATTTATTTCATTATTTAACTGACCACATTTTCAAACAGATTATGTAAGTAAATCTGACAATTATGAATATCTTGCAAGCAGCTGATGACAACTATAAGTCTGCTGTTGCCACCTAACTTGGTATACCAGGTTTTACTGCTAAATGTCAATGAAGCCATAAAATCATTAATTAAGAGTTTCACACAGATCCTTGTGGGGTTCACAAGTTATCAATACTGATGCTAAGTACTAATTGTAATACTAACAGAGAGCAATTAACTGCCAATCACTGACACTGGAAAAAGCAAGTGGATTAATTTATAGTTTTTTTTACCCTTCAAAGATGCCTTAATACAAAATGTAAGCTACCTGTTTAGGAGTAGGTGCTTTTATAGGCTCTACAAACTTAGTCAAGTGGCTAGTTCTCCCTCGGGCAAAGTAAAAACAAAAGTAATCCACTGTTGTATTCCTGTAGGTATTTTTCCAGGTAGACAGGTAACCAGAGTAGAATGTACAGATTCTCAAAATCAAGCAATGAAAACATGAAGCAATCCTTCTTGAACTTTAAGTTGCCCGTTTTATTCAAAATAATGAATGCTTTCGTCTATCAGACTTCATCAGATACACTGTTTCTTCCTGAAAAAGTATTTGAGTTCTAGCAATTTAAATAACACCAAACAAGTGGTGTGGTGGAAAACAACCTGCATGATTGGGGGTAAGGCTATGCTTCTTGATTGGCTTATAGTTGGGCTGGTTGGAGGGGAGATCAAGTCCCTAATCAGAATAAGAGTCACGGACTGGTTAATATTTGGGCCAGTTGATTGGAGGGGAGGGCAAATCACTAATTAGAATAAAATTTATGGACTGGCTAATAGCCGGGTTAGTTGATTCTTAGGGAGGCTAAGTTCCTAATTAGAATGTGAGTCATAGAGTGGTTAGCTGTTATTCACCTTCATCTTCTTGGTAGGAAAAAGATTCATTTACAATGTTATAAAAACAACAAAAATCAGTTTATAAGGTCTTTTAAGAGAATATTTTAGCCATTGAAAGCTATTTATTTTTGCAGGTTCATGGGAACAACATAAACATTGAATCAAGGGTGTCTGCTTTTACAGTGCATCCAGTGTCATCTATCTATATAATGAATCCATCTGAAATTAAAGTGAAGTGAATAAAAACAGTAAAATAAGAATGCCTTTTTTATGTGACCAGAGTTAACTTTAACTGAAATATCCATCCAGTGTTAAAGTAAATGCTTTTGCTCCTCAAATGAAGCTTCCTCAGATTACCAGAACTAGGGCATTAGAAAGGAAACCTATAATAATCAGAGAATAAAAAATCAAAAATACAATTTGCCATCGAAAGACTATGGTGGGTGAGTGGCATCACACATAAGCCAGCATTGCCCTGAGTGGTCTAACAGATCTTTTTGGCTTACCACCAATGTGGTTGGTTTGATTTATCTGTAAACTCTTGCAAAACCAATTGGTGAGGATCAGGTTGAAAAACCTAAAGTCTAAGCAATAACTGTTCCTTTGGCAGTTGTTTGACTTAAGAGGTCTGGTTTTATCTTCACCTCATTTCAAGCAGCTAATACAAGGTGGTGGTCAATCTCGCATTTTTTGTGCCAGTTGTCTGTTTACCATGCCTGATACCCTGGCCACCAGCTTCCTGTCTGTGGGGGATCCTGTTTTAAATGTAGGAAGGCAAACATCAAACTCTGTCCCTTTTCGGTTTGAATTAATAAAAGGTCCTATGGCTAAGTTTTTTGATATGAAAGATGCTCTTGATTGAGCATTCTATGCTGATACCTGGTTTATTGTATGCATTCAACCTAACTTGCCATTCCATCTCTCTTTATTTCTTATAGATTCATAGGAGGTTACTAGGCTAATGGCCATATGGTTTTTACAAGCCTAGCTGTATAAAAAAAACATGTACCTTTATTAACCATAGTTAGGTTGTTGTTGTTAGCATAATGATTCTGTGATAAGCACCGACTACCCCTGTCCATGAGGGACATAGGTGTCACCCCTGAGGTGAATTTACGGTCACCCATCCAATTGTCAAGGTTGTGCTTAAATGGGGTCATTGAGGAGCTCTGCTTCTAAGACTGCATTCTTATTCTCATCCAGAGGCAAGCCCACAAGTTTGTCAAGGATATGAAAGTTAAACCTAGAGTTATCCTTCATCTCACTGGGACGTTCTGCTAGAGTATGTCTTACTAATCCTATGTCTAATGTCAGAGAAATGTTCTAACATATGTATTTCGAATCTTTTAATGTTTTTCCCAACACAGAATACTTCACGTTTTGTGCTTTGTAAACCACCATTTCCATGTTACAGTCACCTTTACACCAACTGTATTATTTTTTCTTAGCACTTGGACAAGTGAAGTTGTTTGTGTTACTGATATGTTAACAGAAGAGGTATTTTGAGCTTCACACTTGAAAGTCCTATTTTCTGTGGGTTCCATTGTGTCCTTGTTAGATAGTCTCTAATACTTTTTTCATTTTTTCAAAATAAACCTAGGTCCTCGTTCTAAGATTTTGGCAAGTTGTTTATTACTGTTGATAATTTCTCAGTTTCCTTCATAATCTTAAGGATAGATAAGTTGTCAAGAGTGAAGGCAATGGCCATGCTATTTTTTTTTGCTTCATTTTTGGGGTCTTTGTAAAGGCTGCCAATCCAGGAAGTCTAATTTTTCTTTGCTTTTAGTGCATGGCAAACCCGAGGAAGTCTGTGGAATTACTGATGTAGTCAAAGAACTACGGAAGCTGACTTCCATTGCCTGTCCACATGATAAAAATGTCATCAATAAAGTGCAAGTAACATGCAATGTTAGGCTGAAAATCCGGGTTATAGACCTTCTCTGTTTCCCACTAGGCTAGTGCTACATTAGCTGGACTTGGAGCCATCACTACTCCCATTGTTATTCTGGTGGTCTGTTTGTAATAACTGTTGTTGAAACCAAAATATTTGTTGCTGAGGATGGTTTGTAACAGTTCAGTGGTCTTTTTAATTTCTCCTCATAAGGCTCCTTTTCATTTCAAAAGCACTTTTTCTACTGCTTTGATAAAATGGATGTGAGGTAACACCATATTTTGCTTCTACATCTATTGTGACTAATAAGGTGTCTTGCTGGACATTGATTTCTTTCATTTTTTTGTAAGAAATCCAGATGATTTTTCTGCTGGCTGATAGTAGCTTTATGGTGACTTCTAAATATATGGTCATGGACTTTGTGATAGCCCCACCACTGGCAACTACTGTCCTATACAGAGGGTCCTTGATATTCTTATGTGGCTTTGAGATACCAAAGAATGCTGGTATCTTAGGGTGTGGGACAAAGAGAAAAATCATGAAGTTTATTAACTGTAAGTTCTATATCAAGCAGTGTTATCAGTATTCAAAAGATATTGTCATAGGCTGATTCAACATTACCCAGATCCACTTTGCTGTAGTAATGGGGGTTATTGAACATACCATTAGTCTTGCTAGTGTAGACTGCAGTGTCCATTACTAAGATCCCCCCTGTCTTATCACCTTTCATTACTCTTCTAGTTTTACCTTTGCAAAGTTCTTTCTGAGCTAGCCTTTATTAGAAATATTTTAGTATTTTCTCTTACATTTTCTTATTTCAGTCTTGCATTTTGCTTCATACAATCCAAGAATTGGATTCATTGGGGGGTAAAAGTTACTCATTTATTTCCATTTTTGGGTTGTTACAGGATCCAATCCAGTGTTGTTCTCATCTTTTTTTCCTGTTTCTTCTTCATGAAAAAACACCTTCAAGTTTAAATTTCTAACATAGAGCTGGAAGTCTATAATGGTCTTAACTGGGTCATTTCTACTGTGGGGAATAAAAATAAGACCTTTTTCTAGTATTTTAGCTCCATCTCAGTTAGTGACCTCTAAGAGCAGTTATTGCACCAATCCAAGACCATTACTAAGTATTGTCCATTACTAAGTACAACACATATCTGGCCTTACAACCCAATGAACAGATCATGACATCCCTATGAGTTTAACTGTTCTGTGACACAGGCTGTTAAAGGTTTTCTATTCTTGTCTTCAAATGTTCTGAATGTAAGATATAATGTAAAAAGACTGAATCATCTGCAAGGCATGTCCTGTGAATGCCAAAGTGTTCATGCTTCCTCTAAAGTTGAACATTTTGTCCACACATTTACTGCTGAAGTAAATTCCATAGACTGTCTTTAGATTTTGACCACTGACAGAGCCCAGACCTTGACCGTGTCTCTAATGCATATTAATTACCTTTCTCACGTAATTGGAGCAGGACTGTTGATACTCCAATAACATGGCAAACTAGATGGGATGCATAATTAGCCTGTCAACCAAACCAAAATACGTCTGAATGTCATAAATGCTGGAATTGTGTCTTTCTGAACCTCAGTCTACCTGAAACTGAAATTAACAATGTCAATTGAAATACATAATCACTCTTGGCTGAAACCTTAAAGGATCACCTCATTAGAAGAAAAATACCTCACACCATCAAAGTTGTACATTACCATACCATACCACATAACTTTACAGTTTTCCATTGGTGTTGTTTGTCCAAAAATACATACCAATGAATAGAAAGACAACTTTATAGACTGGTTATGTGTATAACATCCTGAACCAATGATCTAAGCAACAACTGCAAGACTACAAAAGGTGATTTTTTTCTCTCCCAGATGTGACACTCCAGTGGTCATTTGTGGTGTTAACATATTTTGACGTATGACATCGTTTCATCTAGTGACTTTCCTAAACAGCCATGTTCCTTTTACACAGAGCATCAAATGAACATAGTAGGATTCATTGTAACAACAGTGATGTCCCTCAGGCCCTCTGTATACAACACCCAGTATCTCCAGATCAGCCTATTTCATACTGTCGTCATTCCCTCATGTTTCCACGCCTGTGATATTCATGGTGTTGTTATTACTAAGGGTGGAGATATTATGTTTCCAGAGCTAGGGCTTGATGTTGCTGCCACTGCCCGTGTTGTTGGTGATTTGACTGCATATGTAATTGGATGCACTTGATCACCACTTTGAATCTCCCTTTTCTAGTACTTGTGCATCTTGTATGTATGCACTGTAACTGCTGAGAGTAAGCCAGATCACTCTGTGTGGAGCATGTTTTAAGGTCATATGAAAGGGTAAGTAAACACATTGAAAAGATGTGTCTGTACTGGCAGCTGTAATCTGTAACATACAACACCATGCTTGTAATGTGATGCACTCTAATAGCAGGATACTCATACACTAATATATTGTCACTGATGTCCAAAATACAATTTATGATTTTACTGATGGCCAGCAATATTCATTAATGTACAGCTTCTGCCTTTATGCACTTTTTGAGTAGTTATAAAAAACTAAAACTTGACAGTAAGAATTTTGTTTCTCAGTAACAACTCTGATTCTAGGCATGCTCCGGAGGGCATATAGAAGCAAATATGTGCACCTCTGACCAACACGTATGTAACATTTTTCATATGGCTTCCGTTCTATTGGCTGGGTGTAAACTAGATAAAATTTCAACTTGCTGGACAGAGTTTCCTTCTGCTGAGCTTCCCACCCAATGTCACTGATAGGAAATCACAGTTGATGCAGTTTGCATTTCTCCAGCAGAAGTGATTCAATTTGACTTTGTTTGGGATTTTTTTTCCTTTCTTCACAATTTTGCATAAATGGTCTTTTTAAGCATAGCCTAACCTTGCCACCCCATAATATTAAATAGGTATTGGTCCCATAGATTGTGCGTGTGTGTGTGTGTGTGTGTGTGTGGGGGGTTATATATATGATTCAGGCATGAGTAGTTGAGCATTTATAGGCTTCTAATCTCTCTAATAGAAACATAGGTGCCATACCAGGGGTATATTTACTGTTCTCCAACCAGGGGTATATTTACGATTCCCCATTCACTGATCCAAGAAAATACTAGACAATCAGTATGTAGATTACTACAAGCCTAGCTAACAAGCAGAGGTCAAAATCAAATCCTGTACTTTGTATTTGTGAAGTGGAGACCTTAACCATGATATCAACCTTTGTAGCTAAAAGTCAATCTCCTTTGAGCTATAACTGAACCAGTAACTTGAGGATGCCTTTGGAAAGGACTACAGCCCTCCAATCTACCAGCTTCTTCTAACCTTTCATTATTTCAACAAATACTTCTTTTTCCCTTATACTCATCCCCTTATAATATCAATAACTTAACCCATTGAAGCTTGGCACTGACTTCCTCCTTCCCTTATTTTATAACCTCATCCAGTTCTTTCAGTTCAATACTTTCTTCTAATCTGCACTGTGTTCTATCCAAACTTTTATTATTTTTGGTTCAGTGAAATGTGTAAATGTAGATAATAATTGGGAAAATACAAAAATTAAACATTTTTGTTGTTCACTTTTATAAGACTGAAAGCATAGCAAGTTGTCTGTGAATAAATGCTGACTTTAGTAGTTATGACAGTAAACAGAGCTGCCAAAGGGGAATTCAGTTTTTATTAAGTTCTAGAACTTAGTGTTCTAGGCATGCTCATCTAATAGTATAAAGCATTCCCATACTACCTTTGAACTTCCCCTTCCCATGATACCTTGCATTTCTCTCTACTTCGTTTTCCATTTTCTTCCCACAGCAAAATGTATACAGTTGGATTCTAAAGAGCCCTAGGCTACAGTTTTGTAAAAAACTTAGAAAATTGTTTCAATTGTGATTCTTCTCCGCAGGTGTTGAGTATAGGTTATTATATCTTATTATTAACACTCATCTTATTTAGAATTCTGTTTTGGTCCTTTTTCATATTTTGAAATTTTGCTGCAATTTATCTGGCCAGGATTCAGAAAGAACTCAGCCACAAGCATTAAGTGCTGTAGCAAAAATTGCCATTTAACTCTGTTGCAAATAACAACAATTCTGAAACACATTCACTGCAATAAGGCAAGATCTCTTTATTGGTTAATTTGCATATCTCTGAATTGTGCGGTGCTTACTGCAAGCACTGATAAGTAGTTTACTGTGGTAATCACTGCTGGTGATCCATGTCTTGCTTTGGCACATGCACTTCCCTGATTCACTCTCCCACAAACATGCACACAGCCACACAGCCACACACACACACACACACACACACACACACACACACACACACACACACACACACACACACACACACACACACACACACACACACACACACCACTACTTCTCCTCTAAACTATCCAACTCTTGCCTCTAACGTGGTCTCTCCCACTTAATATTATGGATGAAAATGGCCTTTCTGTAAATTGCTAGGTGCATAAATACCTTCCCACAGGCATTTCTGCTGGGAAATACAAATCTTATTATCTTATGCAGTTCTGCTGCAGTGTCTCATCATTGTGCTAAGCCATGGGGAAGCCCACCACTGTGATTCTGCAGACCGTATAGAATACTTTTCATCCCATATTCTGGCTGAAAGGGCTTTTCTTTCTCCCCTTCAAGCCAGTCAGTCTTCTGCCTTTCCAGTAACTGACTATGCTGAGCTGTCTGGGACTATCATGGAATTTCAACTTAGACAACTTTAAAATTTCCCCTCTCCAAGAACTGCAAGAGGCATGAAGGTGGAGCTGTTGTGAGTGCCTATTTATCTTTGGGAACAAGTGGGCTGCAAGAGCAATTGGGTTCTGCACTGCAAGTACCAGAATACCATTCTTTAAGCTCACACTCTCATTTCTTGGATTCTGGAATCCTATCGTGGGCTCATGTTGGTACCCCTGTTATCTGGCCCCTTTTCTGTGATGATTCTGATGGGTCCTACATTGCCTTCAGGTGGCCCAATACTGGCTTACCCTGTGCAGATCTGCCTGCCTGCTTTGGTGTTGGTTTCTTTAGGTCTAGAGTCAGCTTCTTTATCAGCAGCCAGTTGTCATAGGTTCATATGTAAGTACTAGGATAGCTGCCCTTGTGGACCATTTTATGTCTAGCCAGTTATCCTTTTTGTATTCAATTAACCTAGCCCAATTGGTAAGAAATTGGCCTTACCTATCCCATGATTAATAATTATATATTACATAGGTTCATAGGAAATTTCTAAGCTGATGGCTCAAGTGCCCTTACAAGCCTAGTCAGTTTTTCCCAGATTTTACCAAAGTTTCTACTCCTAGGGGGAGAAAAACAAAGGTAAGCAAGCAGGGTTTTGTCAATTTTTACACACTACCTCTGTCCATAAGGGACATGGGTGCAACCCAGGAGTTAATTTGCAATTACCCATCCATTGGTCCAGACTGCACTTGAAGATGGTCAGGAAAGGGCTCTGCTTCATGTGAATAGGAAGCCTATTCCAGAGGAGGGGCACTCTTTGGGACACATATCTGTCACTCCAGCATGATCTACTCATGTCAGAAATCAGGTTTAATTCTTTGGAGTGGGTAATCCTCATGCAGTTAGGTTTGAGAATATGCAACATTTCCATCAGAAGTGGGTCAGAGACTGCCTTGTAGGTCAAACATAGATCACCCCTCAGTAATCAGTAGGAAACTGAACACAATGATATGGCTTTTATTAGGTCTGCATGTGACCTGTTCCAGGTGCCTGGTGAGGGACATGCCAAAGGGTGAATTGTATGCGATTGTTGGTCTGATGAGGGATGAGTACAGTGATACTATGACATACCCCTAATGAGAATAACTAGGATCATAGCATAGATAATTTTGAAGGAATCCATGCATGGGATAAAGCATTTAGGAGCTGCCTCTGTACATTAGTAGTACAGGGGGCAGTCCTGAGATAAATTTTATGTTTCCCTCCATAGATCTAAGCTGTGCTTGAATATGAACAGGGATGAACTTTGATTTATGTGTTTGGTGAGTCTGTTCCAGAGCAGCAGTATCCTCTGAGAGATATACCTGTCCCTACAAACTCTTCCGTTGATGTTGTAGAAGATGTTTGGATGCCTAGACCGAGTATTTCTGATATCATTTGACTTGCTGATGTGCAGTAAATCAATCAGCACTGGGTCAGAGGATGCCCTGTGTGACAAACACAGGTCAGCTCTCAACAGTATGTAAGATACCAAGTACAGTGACAGTATAGTACATCATCCTGCAACAACTCCAACATGAGATCACCTAACAGTGGAAATGCCAGCTTTGGACAAGCCACTGCAGGGTTACTCATTGCAGGTTTCCAAGACTCAGGCAGTTTTATGGGGTCTGGTATTTATGATCTTTGTATTGGCTTCCCTGGTTTTGTCTTGGGAGGTCTGGCACATGTCTTGTAAACTACTACAGTGCAGTACTATCAAAGAGTTGCATCCCTCAACCCATTAGCCGTGGTTCTGGGATTTTTGGTGTAGGACAACTAGATCTTTCCCAAATTATGCAATTTTTTTTTTGGATGTAGAAGTTTTCCCAGACAGAGCAAAAAAGTTGACCAAGAAGACTCATCATGCTGACTCCCCACTGGAAGACGAGGATGATGAGGAGTCCATATCCCCCATCTTCAACTTTGGAAGGCCTAAAGATTACAGAGAAGATAAATGGACCTCCCAAGCCATGTCCTTACCACAGAAAGTACTACAGGATGGATGCAGGACTCACTATGTATCCTTCTGAGTAGTCTTCCTCTAGGTAACAGCACTGAAGATGCAGTAAAGGTTGTGTAAAGCAAGCTGGATACAGTGGCTCTGAGTCTGAGGAATTTAAACAGGACTTTTACATACCATCAGACTGTGATTTCTGGATGAAGATGCCTAAGCTGGATGTAACTGTTTCTGCAGCTTCCATGAAGAGGAATCTTGATGCTCAGTTATAGCCTCTCCCGACCACTGGCAAAGTTTTCATGGCACTGGGCAAGCTGGAGAAACAGATCTTTACATCTTTGGAATTGTGTTTCTGGGCACTGAATTATTTGATGTAGATAATCTCCTTTAAAGAGATGTCAGTTAAAATATTGCATACTGTTTTGGGTCTGCCTAAAGGAAGGAGAAGCTCCTTAGGAAGGATTTAACATCTTTGGCTATGGATAGCCAGAAGGCAAAGGTTATGTGAAATTCCATAGAAGGAGCTGTGAGGGCAGTGGAGTCCTGCATTGCCATATGCAAGTGCTACTGCCTATGCATTAAATCTGTTATTGATGACACCAAAATGGCATTCACATATGCACCTTTTAAGGGGCACTCACTGTTTGACCCTCAAATTGACCCACATTTCCAGGGCATGAAGGAAAAAGGACAATCCCTTTCAAAGGTCAGGATGACATTTCATTATTCCCTGGGCTCTTTTACTGATGCACAAGGCAGACAGAGAAAACCACTTTTTTACTGCACACCACAGAGTTGGGATTGGCAGAGAGCTGTACCTAGTAAGTCATCATCATTCAGATACCACCAACACCACTGTCCCAGTGGCCAAGGGAGACAGAAAAGAGATTATGACCAGCAAATACTTCAACCCAGTCATATATTGGCCAAAATACTTTATTTTACCTTGCTGGGCATGACATTCCATCAGAAGAAATAGGTAAAGAAGGGGATACAGCACCTCCCCTCAAGAAGAAGCACCCAAAGGGTTCCAGCAGACCAGTATGAATGATAATAATTCCAGGTTATTTTGGTGCTCAGAAAGACACAGATCCTCAGGCCTATTCTGGATCTCATCAGCCTAAACACCTTCTTTCCTAAAGAGATGTTTTGCATGGTTGTTCTGCAGTCAGTCCTTTCAAGCCGATCAAGAGGAGACTAGTGACACTGTTTGGATCTTCAAAATGCTTCTAACACTTGGAAATAGCCAGATCATTCAGGAAGATCCTCTACTTTAGAATATAAGCCAGTCTTGTTCACTTCAAAGCCCTACCATTTGATTTCACTCTGCACTCATGGGTGTTCACCAAGTATATGGTGGTAGTGGTGCTATAAATCTGTCTGTAGGGCGTAAGAGTGTTATGTTACCTGGATGACTGGTTCCAGTGTTACATACCAGGAACATTCTCATCCAGCACAAGGACCCCCTTGCTCTAGTTATTCCGCTGGTGCCAGCAGATCCCTGCCTTAAAGTGTTAGGGCTCATCGCAGTCATTGTGTTTATGTTAGGCTGCATATGACAGCTTTGCAGTGAATGCATTATAGGCTCATAGGTGTGCACTAGGCTAATGGCTCTGGAGCATTTACAAGGCTAGCCCATAGGATTACCCTGGCATTGTGCCACCCAACCTTAGTTCCTAGTGCCTCTGTCGAGTAGAGACACTGGAGCGATCCTTGGCAAGAATTTTCTATTTCCCATCCACTCATCAAAATTTCTCTTGAAGATGGCCAAGTGAGGTACTCTGCTTAACATGTATGGGAAGTCTATTCCATAGCATGGGCAGTCTCTGGGTTATGAACCTGTCCCTCCAGCATGTTCTGTTGATTGTGGTAATGAGGTTGAGGTCTCTGGACCATGTGGTGTGGAGGGATTGGGATTTCTTTAGATGTAGCATTTCTAACAGAGCTGAGTCAGACATGGCTTTGCAAGTCAAGCAGAGATCGCCTATACGTGGGCGATATGAGACAGAGAATAGTTGGAGTTTTCTGAGTCTATCCATATAGGACAAGTGTTTAAGGCCTAGGATCCTCTTTGTGAGGTACTTTTGTTGCCTCTCCAGTTGTTGCAGGTGTCTAGTGAGGTACATGCCAAATGGGGCATTGTACCCGATGATTGGCCTAATGAGGGAAGAGTAGAGGGAGACAATGACCACTTTCTTCCTGAATGCAAAACCCTTAGTAATGAGATGTGCCACATAGAAGGACTTGCTGACCACAGTGGCAACGTGGTGGTCAAAAGAGAGGTTGCTGTCATCCTGTGTTCCCAGATCTCTTATAACGCTTTCTGTGTTCAGTGGACTACCATCAATGTGGTAATTCAAGGGAACCGGGTTTTTCCCAAAGGGGATGAAGACACATTTTTTGGCATTGAACTTAAGGCCGTGGTTTAGACACCAGTCGTTGGTCTCATTGAGGCCTTTCTGCAGGATGTCAACATCTCCTGGGGAGTTAATAATAGCTCCCAACTTGCAATCATCTGCGAACTTTGTCAGCCAGAGTCCCTTCATGTTGGCCTGGACTTCAGAGAAGTAGATACCAAACAGGAGAGGACCCAGGACCGAACCCTGTGGGACACCACTTGTGACTGGTCAGCAGTCTGACTTGGAGTCAGCTACTTTTACACTGTAGGTTCTATTTGTGAGCCAGTTTGCAACCCAACTAGTGATACAGGGGTTGATGCCTAGCTTAGTAAGTTTTTTTATGATTCCTGTGTAGGAAATGGTATCAAAGGCCTTGGCCAGATCAAGGTAGGCTGTATGAACCACCTTACCTTCATCCACAGCTCTGGTGACTGACTCAAAGAAGTCGACCAAGTTGAGCAGGCATGATCTACCCTTCACAAAACCAAACTGTGTATGATCCAGAGTTTGGGGATTCCCTATATCCTTGTTTATTAGGTCCATGATGATGCATTCCATAGCTTTGCATATCAGACTCATTAGGCTAATGGGGCGATAGTTCCTGGGGTCTGCAGTCGCTCCTACTTTGTGATGAGGGATGACTGTAGCAGTGCGCCATTCAGTAGGGACAAAGCCTGAGGTGAGGCTGTGACTGAACACGGCACACAGGTGAGGTGCCAGTTCACTCTGTAGTTCATGTAGAACACAGCCAGGAATACTGTCAGGTCCCATAGAAGCTGTATTCTTGGCCTTGGACACCGCACAATTCAGAGATATGCAAATTAACCAATAAAGAGATCTTGCCTTATTGCAGTGAATGTGTTTCAGAATTGTTGTTATTTGCAACAGAGTTAAATGGCAGTAATACTATGTGCCTGGCAATCTACTGCTATTGTGTTTGGTCCTTTGGGGGGGGTAAAGTTAAGCACTGAATCTGTCCGCCAGTATATTTGCAATATCTGTTGGCTCGGTATAGGAGGTACCATTGTGCAGTAGCTGAGAGCAAATCTGGGTATTGCCATGGAGATTCTTTACATAACTATAGAAGGCCTTGTGGTTGTCTTTACTATCTGCTGCAACTCTGTTTTCATAGCTACCTTTAGAGGACTTGATGAGGGATCTCAACATTTTGTTGAGGCTGATAAGGCAGTTTTTCCAGTCTTGGTACTTCACCTTATTCCGCATCAGTTTCCTCCTTCTGTTGTAGAGTTTGTTTATGGCTGGAGACCACCAGATTGGCTTCCTTTTTTTTTGAGGAAAGCGTCTTAATTCTATTGGGTATGGCGAGATCTATGCATTTCTGTATGCGTTCGTACAGTGCATTGGTATATGGTTTGGTGGTCATGCAACTATTCTCCATTTGCATGGGTGCCGTGAAGTTAGCCACCTCTGTTTTTAGGAGCTCAAAGTTAGCTTTGGAGAAGTTTTTCATGGTGGTTACCTTTGATGGGGGTGGGTGGGAGGGATGTGGAGTTCCAAGGTGATTAGCTTGTGATTGACTTTAACCAAAGAGGAGTTGACTATTGGTGAAGAGCAACGGTCGCCCATGTTAGTAATGACCGGGTCAAGGATATTGCTACCGCTAGTGGGGGTAAGAATGAGCTGGTCCAGGGCATCGGAATTAATGAATTCCAGAAAGTGTTGGGCAAGTGTATTGGCACGTGAATAGTTTTCCCAGTTAATGGAGGGGTAGTTGAAGTCACCCAGTATGAGAGTGTTAGGTTGGACCCTAATATTCTCCGGGGTGCTTAGGAATGTGGAGTGTGAATCTTGGCACATGGTTGGGGACCTATAGAAGGCTATGACCTGAATCGCTGTCTTACCCAATGTTAGCTGCACCTGAAGTATCTCAGATGTGTTATGTTGGGCTACCAGTCTGGAGGTGTGCGTATCCTTTATGAATATGGAAACACCACCGTCTTTGGAGTTTCGGTCCAAGTTCTGGGGCCGAAAAGTGAGGAATGAGTTGTAGCCTGGTAGTGCAGGGGTGCTTTCTGCTGCCTTTAACCAGGTCTCTGTTACAGCACAAATGACGATGTTCTCCATTTTAAGGAGTACTTTGAGCGAGTGCATTTTGAGATTTAGACTTCTAGCATTAAGCAGCATGACCCTCAAATTGCATTTATTTGTAGCTCTTATGGTGGTAATTTGGTCTTTGGAACACTGCCTAAAAAAGGCACTATAGGGTTGGCAAGAGCCTTGGCCAGTATCCAGAAGCCCAGGAGTGACAGATGCAGGCCATCTCTGGCAAAGCATTGAGGTCTGTCAATCATGTCATCCCAGGCAGACAGATACTGGATGCCCTTAGAATGACACCAGAAATGTAGCCAATTGTTGAAATCAACCATTTTCTGCTTGCACTGTGGTATCATTCTGGGTGATGGTAGGATGCTGCTCAGGGCTGGGGTCATACCCGCCTGGGCTACATAATCCAAGAGCTCCTCCATGTCTCTTTTCATGTAATCTAGGGAGGTACGTCTCAGGTCATTCACAGCCACATGTACAATGACAGAGTCATATTTGTACCTGTTGTTGAGGGACCTGAGTCCATGCGTTATGTGGCAGATCCTGGCACCTGACAGGCAGCTGACTGTTACTTTCTCCTTATTAAACCTAGTGAGTGGGACATCAGTGTGCCTCACTACTGAGTCACCTATGAATAGTATGTTGGTTTTGCCTCAGGGGCTTTGGTTGAGTGGCACGCTGTTTAGGAGAGTTATGTGTCTTGTAATTAGTGTTGTGTTGTAGTGGTCGAGTGCATTTCTGCCTTGGAGGTCTCTGCTGTTTGGTTAGATTTTTATTGAGGGCCTGCGTGAAGGTGGGTGTGTAGTTTGTGTTTTTATGTGAAGGCAATGCTGGTGTGTGTTCTGGAGGGCTATGTCACAGTGGTCCCAGCACATGGATTTCCAAGAGAAGCTGGTCAAAATTACTCATGCTTGCTGCAGCAACCTGCTGTCTTGGCTAGAGCTGAACATCCTTTTTCAAGGCAGTTCTTTAGTTTCCTAATGACTTCAGTCATGTTCACTACAGATGTCTCTGCCCTATGGTGGAGGCATTTCAGTGGGCAGATAGACCAAGGGGCATGGTCATCCCATCCCAGAAGCCATCCTTGCACATAAATATCCTGGAAATGAGGGCAATTTTCCTAACCCTCTGGGTACTTCCTTCCTCCTAGAGTTCAAGTTTCACAGCACAACTACTGCTTTGCTAAATTTGGTTAATACTGTCAACACCCATATAAATACTGGAAGCCTAGTCTCCACCATCTTCCTAGACTTAACAAAAGATTTTGATTCTGTCTCTCACCAGAAACTCTTACATCAACTTCCTGCAAACTATCCAAGATGTGAATAAAGAAGATTATGACCAAAAGATGTTTCATCCCAGTCATGTAGTGAGAGGTCAGCTTGTACAAATTGTGTGTTGAATTCAGTGGCTGGGGTCTCTGTCTTTGTTTGTGGTAGGAGATGTGGTGGTGGTTTGACCGGGCTTATAGCAGGGTTTTTATAGTTGCTCAGAATTGCTTGGGATTGTGGTGATGTTTGGTTTGAAGTGAGTAAAAAATGCAATTTTGTCTCGTTTAATCAATTGTTTACATCAGTTTCTAAGCCACTTTTCTGGTGCTCTACTTTATTCCATGCCTTCCGGGCTTTGTCTCTATTTAGCAGAAGCTTTTAGTTTCTTTGTTGAGCCATGAAGCAGGGTTGCTTTTGGTTATTTCTGTTTTTATGGGAGCTAACTCATTTAAGTGATTATGTCTGAGGTTGAGGTGGTAAGGATGTAGTCTAGTAGTGAGTGCCTTTTGCTGTGTTTGCCAGTTCTATTGGGTGAAGTGATTACTTGACTGAAATTGAATAAGTTAATAGAGAGGGCAGGGGAGTCAGTGTTTACAGGTTAATAGTCTATATTCACATCCCCAAGTGTAACAGCTTCTTTATTTACATTAGTGGAAAGCCATTGAAGGAAGTCTTCAAGAATGGGAATGTTGTTGCCTGGGAGACTATGTATGGTAGCAATGTAAAGAGTTTTGTACTTGTTCAGGTGTAGGAGGGTAATAGATATTTCTGTGTTGGGATAGTTGGGGTGACTCAGTGGGTATCTGGTGACATTTAGTGTGTTTTTAAAAGTATTGTAACCTCTCCAGATTTTTTGTCCATTCTATAATTTCTTATTATATTTCATCCTGGGGAAGGATTTCTTCTTCTTTGGTGTTTGGTTTTAGGCAAGTTTCAGTGATGATTAGAATGTCTAGGTTGTTCATTGTGATGGATGCATGGAGATCTGAAATTTTGTTGCAGATGTTTCTGTGGTTCATATGTATTACTAGTAGGTTGTGGTTAAGATTAGTGGGTTGTGTGTTGGTAATGGTGGGAACTGATGGATAAGATGGGGCTTTGATGGTTTGAAGGGATGGTCCAGGGTTTGGGTGGATGTCTGCACAGAATGTGAGAGTGGAAGTGTGGTGAGAGGAGTTGTACCATTTTTTATATTTATCTTAGGTCTGATACTGATATATGGGTCTGATAGCTCTATTTGATGTAGCTGTAATTGAAGAGGACCTGTGTTCCTAATGGGAAGAGACTCTCTGTGATTTTGTACTTGGTAGGTATTTGCTTGTTGACTTGGAGTATAGAGTTGGGGAAAATAGAGTGATGGGGGTAAGGGAGAGTGGTAGGATGTGGCAATGATGCGTATGCTTAATATAACTGTCACAGTAAAATGGAGGAGTAGCATATAATACATATTATACACAATATCTTCATATCTTCATAAATAAATGTCAGCTCTGCACTCTTGCACCGTCACCACTTGCTGACTCTTCTCCCTGCCAGCTTGTGCCTACAACAGCCTTCCCTTTGCTTCAGCCCAGTTACATCTTTGCAAGTGTATATATTTTGTTTATCACCAAGAACAGACCAGGTTAGCTAAAGAAAATAAAGTAGACTTGATCCATTTCCATGTCATATTGAAGATATAATTCACAAAACAAAGAATTATGTTGCTTCCATATAGACAAAAAGCCACATAGAATGCCATGGCACACATATTGACATACATCCATACACTTTAGTAAATAGCATCACACATTGATATGTACAACATACCCTCTAGTGAATGACATCATTCACTGATATTCAGATACTGATAGATATTCTAGCATGTGAGCATACCATATTAACTGCAATATGTTATTCCAAGCATATGCTAATAACATTAAGCTGAATAAATGAATACAGTGACCAAAGGTGACCTAATAAGCATGTTTTAATGATTTTCATAGTAGGTTTGCCACATTGGTGTTCACCTGATGATACTTATTTTGATTACATTAGCCAGTGAAATCAAACCTCTAACATTGTTCCGCAAACCTGACTAACTATTATGATGAAAGCATTAGTAAAATAAAGAAAGAAAGCAACATTTTATTATGTTACAAAATGGCAGGGTTAAATATGCCCAAACAGTATAACAATAATACTTTCTGTGTGATATATAAAGTATATGTAGCACAATTAATCTGTAAATTTAGGGTATGTTTTGGCCAATGAATATGTTGATAATATTACATGCTAAAACAGATAGAATGGGATAGGAAAATCTCCCTGTTTGTTTTATTCATTTTGTTAAAGATAACTGTATGATGTCCCTCCTCTGGGCCAGTAATCAAGGAACCTCAATCCTCATCACTGAGACTGGTGGGGATGTTCACTTAGAACAAAAATGGATACACGCAGTATTTTCAGATGAAGCTTTCTGCACCGAGCACAATTTCTCTTAAGAGTAAACAGGGAGCACAATCCAGACCTGGGGCTGGGTTTTCCTTTCCAGGCCCCAAATAAGACTTCACCTTTCTCTCTGCAGGAATCAGTGCTCTGTGTCCCTGTTCCAAGTAGCTGACACACACACTCTCTTTGAGATTTGATTTTCACACACACACATCTGAGAAAGGCTGGCATAGATTTACCTGCTATACCACCTTCACCCAGACTATAGGGTAGATTCACTGCCACCAGCCAGCTACTTTAACTCTTTCCCTCCAGTACAGCTCTTTTGAGTGTGTACCTTTAACTCCCAGTGGGTGTGGCTTGAGCCTTTAAAAATGAAGTTATCACCTTACAGTTCTAATAAATACTCCTTGACAGAGATCAAATATCAATACAATTGTATTTGTCATTATGTATGCTCAAAGATAAAATATTCTGATACCTTGTATGTAGCATGGTTTTGGAATTATTAATGCAAATATGAACAAGCAATATTTGACGTCTGGAGGCAAAGTAGGAGGTAAAGGCAGAAACACCTGGAGATGCACTCAGCTGTAATGAGTTAAGGCTCTTACCAGTGTACCCAATTACTCTCAGTAAAATTAATACTTATAAAAATGGTAGTATTATCCAAACAGCAAGACTTTCAGGAGCATGAAGCCACAGTGTCACCCAAATAAATGCAATTACTCTCAAGGGTTAAAATATTTTCTAAAAGACCAGCCACAATGAAAGGTTTAGATATATTTAATAAATAATAATAAAATAGAAAACATGAAAATACTAAATATCTATTTATAATAAAAACAGAGTTTCATTTCACAGGAAATATAAAAACAATACTGATGGAAAGATTCAGACAGATACAGAAAAACAATATTTAACTAGTCTCACTATACTTTCCTAACTGACTGAAGAATTCCTGTTCCCAACTTACTTGCTAGAGCAAGACAAGATGAAGTGGATGAGTGTCTTTGTTGTCAGTTCCAATAACAAAGTGCTCAGTGCCTTCTATCACATCTCTCACTAATATCTAAATATAATTTCAGTGCTGGCTATAGAATGACACCACATCTGTTCACCTAATTCTGTGGTTCCCATACTATGTATGACCTGACTAGAAACTTGAGCCAGGATCTGACACAGATGTGTCACAATACACACCCAGAGCTGTGTTAAAGCATCTGGAGAATGTAAAACAATTCCAACCCTTTCATCCTTCCTGGAGAGATTAACCAGCCATGTTCTGGCACCCCAAGGACAATAAGAGCCCAGGCCTTTCTCAGACATTGTGAATCTGGTTGCATTTAGGTCTGTGATATAAAATCTTTGTGGCCTAAACCAAGTCATTTAATTTCTGGCTAGTTTTCTTATGGTAAGCTGAGCTGAGGTTAACCCCTTCCCTTCCAGCATTCTCTGTTAACATATATACATTTCCTCAGTTACAATAGTACACTCTGATATAAATGTATATTTCTTTTCTGTCCAGCAAGACCCACTGTTGATACATTTTAAGACAAGCAGCTTTACAAATACATTTTAACGCAGGCATCTGTACAAATCAGTTTGATATACAAATGACATAAAATTCTTTACAAAACTCCAGCTAGCTATGCTGGCATATGTTACACATGCACTGCTCTACTCTCTCTGGCATAGCTGGCACTACCTCACATCATCACATCACTCCCCCCTTTGAAGACTCAAACTAGTTTCTCAAGTGACCCTAGAGAAATGTTGCTTGAGAGAAAGGAGCCTGTCTGGTAATACATTAACCCATACCCTGTCTTGAGATCCCATCTGCACCAGCATTGATGAGCCCACTACGGTGATGCACCAGGTGGGTGCACCCAGCTTTCAATGTGAACATGTCCCCAAACTCCTGTAACACTGCTTGGATTTCTTGAACCTGGGTAGGGGATAGCTGCTGGGACATTGCTACCCATTCCACTGAGGTGTCAATCCGAGCCTCACTGAGGAGATCAGTCAGCAGATCCCCTTCAGACTCCTCCTGCCACCCTCTGCAGATACTTAGCACAAAGGCCTCCCTATCATGGTAAGGCTTCAGCATGTTAACATGGTACAGTTTGTACCCCTGCCTCTTACCTAGCAGTTCTACCATGTAGTTAACATCACTGAGCTTCCTTACCACTTCAAAGGGTCCTTCCCAAGGTGCCTGCAGCTTATTGCATCCGACATGAATGAGCACCATAACCTGCTGTCTCACAGCATAGTCTCAGGCTTGAGCATTCCTGTCATACCAGAATTTTTCTGCTGTTGGGCTCCTGCTAGGTTCTCCTGGGCCAAGACCATGAGCTCCCCAAGCCTTGTCCTGAAGTTTAGGACATATGCCACAATGTACTCCTTGTGGGATTCACATTCACCCTCCCACTCATCACGAATCAAATCCAAGGGCCCCCTACCCTATGCCCATACAGCAATTCAAAGGGTGAAAAACCTGTGGATTTCTTGGGCACCTCTCTGTATGCAAATGGCAGATTGCATAAATATTTGTCCCACTCTCTCAAACTTGTCTGGAAATGCCCTTAGAATAGTTTTTAGTGTAGAGTTTAACCTCTCCACAAGACCATTAGTCTGGGGGTAGTAGGGGTGTTTTTTAGGTGCTTCACCCCACAGCACCCCCACAGATTAGCCAGCAGGTCTGACATGAAATTGGCACCTCTGTCAGTCAGTATTTCTCTCGGGAAACCTACCCTGCTGAAAATCTCTAACAAAGCATTTTCTACCTTCTGTACCTCAATGGAAGCAGAGCTTCTTCCCTGTGGAATCTGGGGCATTTAGAAGCACCACAATATCCATAGCTACCCTATGAAATGGCCCCTCAGTCACAGGCAAAGGCATCAAAGGGGCTTTGACCTTGTCTCCTGCCTTGTCTACTTTTTGGCACTGCACACTGGTCCTGCAGTACTCAGTTGCATCCCTTGCAATCCCAGGCCAATAAAGATTCTGCACAATACGTCTTTTGGTATGCTTTATGCCCATATGACCTACAAAAGGAATGTCATGGGCTGTGGATAGAAGTGTCAGAAAGTAGGATCTGGGCACTACCAAGTGCTGTATTGCCTCACCCTCTAGCCCTCTCTCAGGTTCCACTCCCTATACAGTAACCCTCTGTTCCAGTATACAGACTCACCTTTTCCTTGAGAATCAGGTGCCTCCTTAACTACCTTCCTCAAGCCTCATAATGTAGGGTCCGAGAGCTGAGCCTGTCTCAGTTCTACCTTTGTGACCCTTTCCAACTCCCCTTCCACAAGAAGTCTGGTATCCTCTAACAGACATTCCCCTCTGTCAGCCTGGGTACTACCACTCACCTCTGCCCTTGCAGTTACTCTGTCCAAAGGAACATTAGCACCTATCAGCAGCTATGGTCGACCTTCAGGCTCACTGCTACAGAGTAGCTCCCACCCTGAAATAGCCACCTCAGCAGCCCTGGCATCAGGTTTGGGGTCGGTCTGAGTCTCCCACAGACTATTAGACCCATATGCCTGTCTCCAAGCCTGACTGCATGTAACTGCATGCACACAAGCTACTGCATTATCATAATCATTCCCTATTAAGACATCTGCAGGCATATCCTCAAACACACCTACTTGCTTGCTTCCTTTTCCACCCTCAAGTCAAGGTAAATCCTGTCCAGTGGTATTTGGAATGGGGTCCCTCCTAAAGCTCTGACTGGAGTGGACTGCTCAAGCAAGTACTGCTCCTCTTTAACTACTGCAGGCTTCACAATGGTTGTGTCTCTCTTAGCAGTGGCCTGTTTTCTGCCCACTAAGATATGATACAAATTCCGGTGATAGTTTGGTACCCCTGTTGTCTCCAAACAACTTACCACTGGCCTATACTGTTATTCTCACTTGCTGGCTCCACCCACTTTTTGTTCCCAACCTTGCTTCAGTGGACATTTGTATGCCACATGGCTCCTCTGGTAACATTTAAAACATCTAACCCCTGGTCCTGGCTGCGTACCTGAACTAGTGGCTTCCCATTCCTGGTGGACTCTGTTGGAGTGGTTTAGGCTGCCCACAACAGGTTCCCTTATATCCATGTGCAGGACTTGGTATTCATTTTTGTGCATTGATACACTGCTTGCTAAGTACAGATCCTCTTTTCTCCCCAGCTCATCTGCAGATTTACACTCCCTGTCTGCCAACCAGATTCTCATGTCCTCAGGCAAAGTGCTAAGGGCTTGTCCCCTCACTAAAAGGTCTGCCAGACTTTCAGATGAGGTGACCTGACACCCACTCATCCACCTATGAAAATAAGTGCTTAGCTCAGTTCAGTAATATAATCACATACATTTTTATCTGCCTTGTGTCTTTGCTCACAAAACTTTTTTCTGTAAGCTTCCAGTAATAACTTAAAACATTCTAGTAAACATTGTTCAACCTTGTCATCATTTAAACAATCAGTATTAGACAATTTAGAAACAGCAGTTAAAGCTTTACCATGGAGTAAGGGAGTCAGGAAGCATACCCAGAGGCCTTGGTCAACATTACACTGTTTATATATTCTTTCAACTACATGAGTAAAACTAGCAAAATTATCACCTTCATTATACTGTGGAAGAAATTTACTGACTTTTGTTGCTTCTGGGAGTCAGTTATTTCCTTCCCCATTACCTCCATGTTCCTGTCAGAGTCAGCATATGCCCCTCTCATGTTGATGCTGCTTCTCATTTTCTTCAGCCTCCAAATGCCGCATTTTCTCATTTTCTTTAGCCTCCAAATGCTGCAGTCTCTCTGCTGATTCCATTTCCAAATATTTGGCCTCCAGTTCAGTTCCTTTTAATTCCAGATCAGTTTTTAAATCCTTTCAGGAAGAGGTGAACTTTCCTGTTTCTGAGGGCTGTACATCTCCATCACGAGACTGGTTGTTCTCTTGGTTGCTGGTCCATGATACAGTTACAATTAAGGCTGAAATAATTTTCTCTTTAGTCAGGTTGGCATGTATTAGTCATTTGGGTTTGCACATGTTAGACAACTGGTTCACTATCAGCTTGCCATAATCCTCTGCTGACATCTTTGTCTGCTTTCTCTGACTAAACTAAACTAACAAAAATTAATAAAACTGTTGTCAAAAATGAAAGTCTGTATGTTTACCTTGTGGCTGCTGAGATTACACACACCTTTAGTGACAACTGTTTACAGGCTACAGAAATTCAATTAATTGTGCCTGGCTGTTCACCTCTGGCTGCTACAAGACTTGAAGTGCTTCTAAGACCATCTGGAAATACCAAGCTGATATAAGTATTTTTTTTTGCATTTGCTCTGTTTCAGTGATATTTAACATTCCTCTGCTACATTTATTTATTGGTTGAATTTATCACTGCCTGTACTTGTTAAAGAAATTCCATCTACTTGTTACTGTGCTGCTCTTAGGTGGCTATTTTAACAGTATTCTGCAAAGGCTGTGAACATATCTCATGGTTAGTAAACTTCACTGCAGTAATCTTTTTCTTTTCTGATTCTGTCTCCATTCTGTTTTTCTCACTCACCCGCCCAACTAAAACTTGGTGGATTTTGAGTTGCCTGCCTCTACTATAAAACTGATATTGTACACTCCTCCTACTCCCATCACATCACTATTGAGTACAATGAAATCAGTTGGTAAGGCCCACCCCATTGTTTTATTAACCTTGAATTATTTTCTGCTTAACTCAAACAATACACTTTATTCAGCTGCTTTTAGGGTATTTGTGTTTCTTCCTACGTTATTAATTAATTTTGCTTTTGCTGCTTGTTCCTAAATGTGTTCAATTGCATTTATTGCTGCTTGCTAGTAGCTTGATTAAAATATATGCTTTATTCAGTGCTTTTATTGTATTTGTGTCTCTTTCTACTTTATTACTTTATTTTGCTTTTGCTGCTTGTTGTCAAAGTGTTCAATGCATTTATTCTGCTGCATTTATTCCTGTCTGTTAGTAGCTCAATTAAATTGTAGTTGTTACTGTAAGTCTCTCAGTTTTGGTTTAAGGACTTGGGCTTCAGGCCAGTTATTTTACATTAAGAAGGTTTATGGTCTACACTCTTGTGGGAGGAGAGGGTGGCCTCTGCCCTTCTAAGCTGGGAATTGCTGGGTGAAGGCTTATTGTGCATGTTGTTCTAAGTGTCTTTGTTCTGGTTTAAGCACTTGAGTTGTGAACCAGTTATTTTACATTAGGAAGATTTGTGGTCTAAACTCTCATGGCAGGAAAGGATAGCCTACACTCGTCTAAGCTGGGAACTGCTGGTTGAAGGCTCATAGTGTCTGATATCCTGAAAGTGTCTTTGTTTTGGTTTAAGCACTTGGGCTCCAAACCAGTTATTATGTTGGGGAGGTTGTCGTTTAGACTCTTGTGGCAGGAGAGTGTGGCCTACACCCCTTCTAAGCTGGGAATTACTGGTGGAAACTTATTGTGCTCTTGTGGCAGGAGAGGATAGCATACACTCTTCTAAGCTGGGAACTGCTGGTTGAAGGTTCATAGTGTCTGTTATCCTGAAAGTGTCTTAGTTCTGGTTTAAGGACTTGGGCTCCAAATCAGTTATTTTATGTTGGGAGGGTTGTGGTTTACACTCTTGTGGCAGGAGAGTGTGGCCTACAACCCTTCTAAGCTGGGAATTGCTGGTGGAGGCTTATTGTGCCTGTTATTTTAAGTGTCTTTATTCTGGTTTAAGCACTTGGATTCCAAACCAGTTACTTTACATTGGGATGATTTGTGATCTAAACTCTTTTTGGTTGGAGAGGATAGCCTATACCCTTATAAGCTGGAAATTGCTGGTTGAAGGCCTATTGTGTCTGTTTTCTGAAGATCTTAGTTCTGGCTTAGTTCTGGCTTAGGCACTTTGGGCTTTAAAACCAGCTGTTTTACATTAGAAAGGTTTGTGGTCTAGACCCTTTTGGTGGGAGAGTATGGCCTACACCCTTCTAAGCTGGGAATTGCTGGTGAATTGCTACTTTATTTAAACTGTTTTTTGCTCTTGTTTCTGTGATTTTATGCACTTTGAATTTCTAGTACTTATGCATTTTATAGCATAGGCTAAATTCAGATGTGCTGAATCTAGACTGTTTGGTATCACTTGAGCACTAAAACCAGCTTACTGAGTTACTGAAAGATCTGAGGCATCTGTTGCTTCCAACTAACTGTAACTGCCTGCTTTTACTCTTATATTGCACTTTTAATTTGTATTTGCAGTCTACTGTCTGCTTGAATTGTCTGAACTGTTTTTTGCCATATTTTACTGTATACTGTACTAGTTCTGTTGTAGCATAGCCCAGTTCCAGGTTTTCCTGTTTCTCATTCTATTTTGTAACTTTTGAGCATCAAATTCAAGCCATTTTTGTTGGTGAAGGCTTTTCTGCACCCTTGCTGGAGGAGAGTGATGTCTGGGTCCCAACTATTCAAGGGTGATTGGACTAGAGTTCAGACAAAGCACCCTTATTGGCTATACTGAGTTAAAAGGGTAATTTCTTGTTTTATTTTAATCCCCATGTTAGTGCTTGCTTGCGTGTAGTGCACCATTGTACACTGCCACACAGCAGTGGTTACTGTTGGTGGTTACAGATGCAAACATTTTGCTTATTAAATTTTCCCTTAGCTCTTTGCTTGTGGTCCTCCAGAGGTTTTTCGCAGCCCTGCTCTACTGTCACATGGAGCACTAAACCTAGGCTCAGAGGTACTAACATAACCTCTCACTCACTAGTCATTCCTAAGTGCAACCTCTTTTCCTGATCATATAAATTTACCTAACACTGTTGACAGACAATTTCCCACACTTTCTCCAGCCAGCTTGGTTGTCAGAGGCATCCTGAGGCAATGTAGCAACTGCCTCATGTTCACCGACAGCCCTATACTCCTAGTCCACACAAACTCAACATGTGACACATGCAACTATATTAAGAACCTTGAATCCATGCTCTTTCACACAACAGTTAGTACATATAACAATGAGCGGGTTGTTACCACGCACACCTCATCTCTTACACTACCCAAACCCACATCACACATACCTACATATGCGGAGGTCCTCACCAGAAACAAGCCTAAAAATCAGAGACCTCCCAAACACAAACACAAGCATGCTACACATACTTCCCCTGCAGAACACAATACACATAATAGCTCACACACCAGTGTCTCACCTGTAAAGCCTTTAAGGCAAACAACAAAAAATAAACATATTAGTCATGGGTAAGTCCATCATGAGACACACATATGCCCCTCTCACCAGGCTGGATAAGCAAAACGTCACAGTTAGCTGTTTGTCAGGTGCCAGGATGTGCTATATCACACATGCACTCAAGCCTCTCAACAACAGGTACTGTTATGACTCCATCATTGTCCATGTTGATGTGAACAATTTGAGACATACTTTCCTGGATTATATGAAGAGAGACATGATTGAGCTCTCAGACTGTGTGTATCAGACAGGTATGTCCCTAGCTTTAAGCAGGATTTTACCTTCACCTAGGATGATGCCTCAATACAAACAAAAAATAATTTACTTCAATAATTGGCTTAGTTTCTGGTGTCATTCTAAGAGGATCCAGTATCTGTCAGCCTGGGATGACATGACTGACAGACCTTGATGCCTTGACAGAGATGGTCTTCACCTGTCACCCCTGGGATTTTGACTACTGGCTAAGGCTCTTGCCACCCTCATAGTGCCTCTTTTAGGCAATGTCTCAAGGACAAATTTCCTGATGTAAGAACTCCATCTAAAAACAACCTCAAAGTTATGCTGCTAATGCTAGGAGTCTTAACATTAAACTGGACTCTCTGGAAGCAGTCCTCACCTTGGAAAGACGCAGACATTTGTGCAGCCACAGAGACTTGGTTCAAGGCTGTGGAGTGCACCCCAGCCATACTGGGTTACACCTCCTTCCACACATTTAGACCACAAACTGAAGGCATGAAAACTAAAGGAGGTGGTGTATCAATATTCATTAAAGATAAATACACCTCCAGATTGGTTAAACAGCATGATTCCCTGGAGATACTTCAGGTGCAATTAACTGTTGGCAAGACACCTATTCAAGTCATTGCCAGCTACAGAACCCCCTCCATGAATCAGTACACCCACTCTGCCTATTCGTATCTACTTGAGTTTTTCAAGATACATCTGAACACCATAGTTTTGGGTGGGTTTAACTACCCATCCATTGACTGGGTAAATTACTCGTGCTCAAACTTGCTTGCCCAAAGGTTCCTCAGCTTCATTAACTCCAATGTCCTGAACCAGCTGGTTGACAACCCCACAAGGGGTGCCAATATCCTGGATCTGGTGCTTACCAATATGAAGACCACTGTAGCAACCCCACTGTGAGGTCTTCCCTGGTGAGATCTGAGCAGAAATCAGTCTCATTTGAAGTAACTATCACACCTGAACCCCCCCCCCCATCAGCAACTAAACTAAAAAACTTCTCCATAGCAGATTATAACCTCTTATGGGATGACATAAACAGCTTAACTGCACTTCCCGCCTCAGATAGAGCTGGCAACTATGCCAAGTTCTACACCAATACTTTATACAAATACCTGTATAACTGCATTGACTCAGCCATACCTGACAGGACAAAAACAAGCTTCTCAAGGAAGAGCAAATCTGCCTGGTGGACAACTGCTATTAACAGGCTTTACAATAAGAGGAAGAAATTACTATCAAAGGGTAAGATGAAGCGAGCCCTAAACTGGAAACACTCTCTCCTCAGCTTAAACAAGCACATAAAACTTCTTGTGAAGTCTTTCAATGTAAACTATGAATCCAAATTAGCTTCCTCAACTAAAGACAACCATAAGGCATTCTTTAGTTACATCCGTAACCTAAAAGAAAAGGCCCAGATTTGTGCTGATCTGGTAATTAATGATACCACATATACTGAGCTTGTGGACAAAGCTAACCTGTTGGACAACAGGTTCTGTGAAAACTTCATACCCTGTCCTCACCACACGTACCCCATGACATCCCTATCACCTGCCCCCTACCTTGTATCTATAAAGAGCAGGTCATAAGCACCCTCTCTAAGGCCAAAAACACAGCATCTATGGGACCTGATAACATCCCAGGCTACATCCTACATGGGCTCCAACAACTCTTTTCAATCACAGTCTAAGCACTGGCTTCATCCCAGCTGAATGTAAAACAGCGACAGTTATTTCCTTGCACAAAGGTGGTGCTTCCACTGATCCCGGGAGCTATAGACCTCTTAGCCTGACTAGCCTTATCTGCAAGGCCATGGAGCAAATCATCATAGACCTTATCGACAAAGATACAGGCAATCTCCAAACACTTGACCCTGCTCAGTCCGGATTTGTCAAAGGGAGATCATGCCTGTTAAATGTGGGGGACTTCTTTGAGACAGTTACCAAGGCCCTGGATGAAGGGAAATCTGTGCATACAGCCTACCTAGACTTGCCCAAGATATTTGACACTATCTCTCACTCAGGCATCATTGACATATTCACCTTGCTAGATATTAACCCTTATATCATTAGATGGGTCACTAACTGGCTCACTGATAGAACTCATATAGTCAAAATAGGGGAATCCACCTCCAACAGCAGGCCTTTAATGAGTGGTGTTCCACAGGGATCAGTCCTAGGATTTCTACTGTTTGGAATCTATTTCTCT
The DNA here is from genome assembly GCF_019279795.1 of Protopterus annectens. Taxonomy (NCBI): domain Eukaryota; kingdom Metazoa; phylum Chordata; order Ceratodontiformes; family Protopteridae; genus Protopterus; species Protopterus annectens. Next base: position 1,288,404,172 of record NC_056743.1, on the reverse strand, counting down.
GAAGTACAAGCAAAAACTAAAGGTTTGTGGCTGACAACGTTTGCTGGTGATTGCAAACTGGGAGTAGTCATAGAATCTTGAAATGACATCAACATCCTATAAAAGGGTCTTACACAAACAAACTATTTGTGCCACAGTCATGGCCTTAAACTCAATGCAAAAAAATATATATTATCATCCCTTTCGATAAGGGTGATGTTCCTGCTAGCTACCACATCAATAACAACACCTTAAGTACACACTGATTGGTGAGAGATCTGGGTGCACAGGTTGACAGCAGCCTTACTTTGACCACCATGTTTCCACAGTGTTAAGAACAGCATTGTGTGTTGCTCATCTCATATGAAAATAGACTTAGCATTAAAACTTCTCTGCCCTTGAAACTCACATTCACTGAAACAGCACTGAAACCCACATCCAAAGAAAATGCATCTGGCTAGTGGTGAATAAAGATTAGCTTTGGGCTGTTTTCAAATCATAGGCCCCTTGCACACAAAACATACATGTGTTCTTTGATACACATTCCTGACTGTATTAAATTATATTCCTTGTATAATACAGCACACTTGTTAGAGTGTGTTTTAAATTTGTTTTGAACATTTTTCCAATAAGCAATGAAACAAAATTCATGAACTAATAATCGCATAACTGCCCAGTTCAGAACATTTCCATCATAAAAGTCTACTGAAACTTCCACAATCCACCAATGTCAGTAAATATGCACAATCTCTGCTGAAGTAAAAGTCATCTAAATAATTCCACATTAAAGAGATCTCAACTAATGAAGATGTTGCTGCTAGCAAATAACTTTACATTTCATTGTTTCATCTACAAGTAAAGTGCCTGATTCCCTTGAAGAATAAATTGTCAATGTTACATTAAAAAAATAAGTAGTAATATTGCAATAGGGAATGGATGGCAAACTGATAAAAGATTCATAGTTACTAGGCACCTCCACCAAAGGAGGACATTCTCAGGACTGCAGCATCCACCCCTTTTGAAAGTACAACACAGTACAGTATCAGCAATCCATCTATATACTGTGGGAGTAGAACTCACAGCCTTCTGCATCAAAAGCAAGTATTCTACCTGTTGTGCCAACAACAACACACACAGACTTGGCATAAGCAGCACTAAACTTCTCTCCCCCTGAAGAACTATGCAGCACAAGAAATCTGGAAAAAGCCAAAAATTATTGGGGGGGGGGGAGGCAAAGGCCCAAAAAACAGGCACACATTTTAAACATTGCTTGTATAATCTTGGGAAGTTGCTAGAATAAGGTGTTTTCTGTTACTTAAAGATAGGAAGACTGAAACTTAAATGGCTATCATTATTTAGTGAATTCAGTTCTCACTGATTTGCTAGAAAACCACAAATTCTAAGAGGAACACACCAAACATTATACAAACCAGACATTAAATCACAAATCACAAGTGGTGGTATGGGTAGGGAATTCAGGCTCTTGCTTCTTGTACCCAAGTTACAGGGTTTGGGCATGAGTAACCCTAACCACCAAGTATGCTTAACTGGGGCATTACACACACACACACACACACACACACACACACACACACACACACACACACACACACACACACACACACACACACACACACACACACACACACACACACACTTACACTAACACACACACACACACACACCTCTTAACTAACTAAGGCAGCACAAATACATACCCTTAACTAACTAAGGCAGCACAAATACATACCCTTAACTAACTAAGGCAGCACAAATACATACCCTTAACTAACTAAGGCAGCACAAATACATACCCTTAACTAACTAAGGCAGCACAAATACACATCGTTAACTAACTAAGGCAGCAACAGCATCTAGAGTAGACATACAGAGGTTAATGGCAGCAATACGATTTCCTGGACTGGCAGAATAAACAGAGGTTAATAGCAGCAATTCAACTTAACTGCAGCAGCAGAACATGAAGCAAACAGTAACAGCAGCAATTCAACTTAACTGTAGCAGCAGAACACTCACACTCTTAATGGGATTAATACACAGCCACCCCCAATGGTTAATGGCAACAATTCAACTTAACTGCAGCAGCAGAACATGAAACGAACAGTAACGGCAGCAATACAACTTAACTGTAGCAGCAGAATACTCACACTCTTAATAGGATTAATACACAGCCACCCCCAATGGTTAATGGCAACAATTCAACTTAACTGCAGCAGCAGAACATGAAACGAACAGTAACGGCAGCAATCCAACTTAACTGTAGCAGCAGAACACTCACACTCTTAATGGGATTAATACACAGCCACCCCCAATGGTTAGTGGCAGCAATAAGATTTCCCAGACTGACAGAACAAACAAATAGAGGTTAACGGCAGCAGCAGAACACTCTTAATGAGATTTCCATTCTATTTATTAATGCACAGCTTAAGCAATAAGATAGATTTCTGTTCTGTTCAATTCAATGGCAACAGCAGGAATAACACTCTTAACAGGAGCATCCGTTTTGTTAATGCATCCACAGCTTAAATGATGATTCCAGCAATTCAGCTTAACTATGGTCGGTGGATTTCTGGACTGGCAGCACAGCAATTCAAGTTAACTATGGCAGCATTAATAACAGCCTACTTACTACAACAGCATAAATAGCTTACATACATTTCTGGACTGGCACACAGCTTAAAATAGATTTACACACACTTAATGGCAGCAATAATATTCTGTCTCTCACACACAGAGCTTAATGGCAGCAATAAGAGAGTCTATATTATATATTCGAAGTTTCAAAACGTCGAACCTCATATGTTCGACAACATATGAGCGAAGTTTAAAACACCGTAAATATAATAAAAAATTTAAAAAAAACTTACCTCAATGCTCTGAGCAAGGGGGCAAGCCCCCCACACCCCTGCTACTTAAATATACCAACTCTGAGATTGCACTTTAGTGCAGGAAACGGAAATGTTCCCATTCTGTGCCGTACGGAGCCATTGGTTTCCACCTTCAAACTTTTTAAAGTTCGATCGTGTGGTGTTGACCATATGACATTTGAACTTTAGAAAGTTCGAGTAATTAATAGGGACCCCAATAAGATAGATTTCTCATTCAGCTTAAATAGATTTCCAGACTTAAAACAGATTTGCACACACACTGCTTAAAGTAGATTTACACACTGCTTCCATAGATTTCAACTACAGAACACACTGCTTAAAAAGATTTCAGTTATGGACAATGGACTGCTGCTTAGATTTCAATTATGGACTGGCAGACTTTGTCTGGCACTGGCAGCAATAAGATTTCTGAGTGTCTGATTCCATTCACACACAATAATAGATTTCTGTAAATGGAGCAGACTGGTCTTGTAGCCATGCTTGAGTAGATTTCCACAGTCCACACACACACAAATAGTGGCTTAAGGAGCGGACTTTTCTGTAGCTGAGCCATGCTTAAACAGATTTCCATTCATACACACAAAGGAATGGACTGTAGCAATAATCTGGCAATACAGATAGCAAACACATACTCTTTTTTTTCTTACCTGAGCTGGAGGCCCTGCTGCATGTACTTGGGTGCTGGGTAGACAGACACACCAAAACTTTTTAAATTGTTGCACTTCTGCTATGCGATATGCCCTCCAGAACAGTTAAACAAAGCTGATGTCATTCACACACGCCCCCTGTAGGCTGGTGATGCGTGGTGATGTCATCCAGAAATTTAAAGTTGTAATAAAAATAAATAAATAAACGAAAACAAATCGGGAATTAAAGGGCCACTTGGGAATTTGTGGAACCCCATTATTTTGCCCTCAAAACCGGTAAATACCGAGAAGTTCAGTATGGTTGACAGGTATGGGTACATCCTGAAATTGGCACTGTACTCGGTGATGGGTTTGAGGACTTCTTTAGATCTGGAAGATATACCTTTAGCTGTTACCTGTGCAAGGTAAAAGGATTTCCTAACCACTGCTGCAATGTGATAGTCAAATATAGGTAGCTGTCCACCCATGCATCCTGATGTCTCACATTTTCATTTTGAAGTTATGTGTTATCCAGGGTATAGACTGGAGTAAAAGGGTGTTTACTAAATGTTATAATGTTGCATTTTTTTGGCATTGGGCTTGAAACCATTTTTAGTACACCAGCTATTGACAAGTAAAAGCACCTACAAGAGTACATATATGTCAGAGGGGGGACTTCATGAGGACTCCTAACTTGAAATCAGTCATAAATTTGTCACCCAGGGATCCTCATTTGATAATTGGAGATAAGAGAAGTACATACCAAACAGAAGTCCCAGAATTGATCCCTCCTGAACTCCACTGGTCACTTTTATTTTCTCAGAGCATGCTCCCTCGCTCTCAGAGTGTGAATCCTACCTCTAAACCAGCTGGCTATCTACGTTAACCACAAGTAGCCTCATCTTAACAGCCATATCAAACTTGACAGTGATGATGCTGAAGAAAACAAAAATAAAATAAGATATTAGTGTCTTAATTAACAACAAACTATCCTTTAAAGAGAATGCAATTAATTGAAAAAAAAAGTTTGTCACTTGGAATTGCTTTGTAAAACAACACAAACAAGAAATTCTAAATGGACTGGTTAAAGTCTTAATTCGTCCTGCTTTAAAGTGTAATGTTCCTTTGTGTGTTCATACAAAAAGTGAATTAAACTTATTCAAACATATTAAAAGGAAATGTTCTAAGAGCTTTCCTTTGTGTAAGAATATTGATTTTATCTCAAGAGTAAGGTACTTGAAAATACACATTTTAAGCTACCGTTACAAAAGAGGTAAGGTTTGTTTGTTGTATAAGGCTCTTAACAGCATCGCTTTAAGAACAACATTGGGTCTAGACCTCCACACTACTTCTCAACCACTGAGACATGAACATTCCTTGTTTGTTATTCCCATCTTTAGAAAGTGTAAAAGGAGGAGGTTTCTGAATCAGATTCTACTAATGCTATGAAATAATCTGGGCACCCTTTATAAAGAAAGCAAAATATTTAACTATGTTCAGAAATTTCTTTGCAATGCAGCAATCTGTGTGGGACAAATGTGTTGGGATCCTTCAGAACTTTGTTACCCTATAGACCAGAAAGCGGGATATCCTCTGAGCCAATGCTACAACCTGAAAATGGAATGTACTTTTGAAAAAGAAGACAAGATAGAAACTGTTGGTAATTAAAAGAAAAACTTTATTGAAATATTGCTGTTCTGACTTCAGTCATCCATATTCTGATTTACAAAGCTCAGCTACTCAGTCTAAAAGCACTCATTGTGCCAAGACAGAAACTGGATTTTGGGATGTGCACATCAATTGTGTTATTTTAGCATCTACCATAGTGGCCCTCACTTGGCAAACCATCACAAAAGTCAGGTGTGCAGCATCAACAGCTGAGAAAGTAATATTAAAAAATGATTATTATGTGACTGCAGCCTTTCTGAATGCATGGTTGAATGCAGGTAAAAATCAACCTAAATATTATCACATATTTTGGTTGACAATGCAGATGGTCAACAGTTGTGCGATAATAGAAAATTCCTGCAGTTCAGGACTATGCCCTTTCCATGGGGACTGCGCAGTCTTGGAGTTTGTAGCTATAGTTATCAGGGGGCTTGTTGAAAGGAGTAACACCAGTGCGTGTGCAGAAGCATGTCAACCTTTGCAGTTTTCGACATTGCTGTGTCGGTGTTAGCCACTTCCACATAACATCAATTAGACGAATGGCAGTAGACCCATATATATCTCTATATATATATATATATATATATATATATATATATATATATATATATATATATATTTCTGTTAACCATGTTCTCCTAACAGCTTGAGGCTCGGCAGCACTTTATTTAAATGACTAACAGTCACACATTAGAGAAATGCAGGCTTAAAGAATCAAACACAGGGATATAGGACAAAATTGTTAACTACACATTCCTTTAACACTCTTCACTAACGTCCTAAGATTGTTTATTTTATTTGAGTGAGGATATTGTTGTAATGTTTATTTGTCACCTTCTTTTGATTTCTGTTTGTGTCCAAACTAAAGCTGTTATCTATATTGCTATGCTCCCCAGAAAATCCTTCCACTTTACTACCCACTGTATTGTGTTACAGGGGTTTTAGTGGAGATTATAGGTATATATGTCTTTCTACTCCTCTCATATGCTCTTGTCTTCATATGTATATGTAATCTTACTTTGTAAATTTTGACTATGCCTGACTTTGGCTAAAGTCATTGCTGAAAACAGTCTTTGGCAGCCCACTTAGCTGGCTAACAAAAATGCAAACAAATAAATATGTTTTACCAACCAATGCAGATTTTACTTTGTATTACATTTGCTGTAGTGGCTATGTGGAATAAATCTTTATTCTATTATCTCATGATACCATGGCAGATAACCAGGAAAGTTTTTTTGGCTTGGTTAAAGATTGAATAAAAATAATATTTTATGATATGACAATTTTTGCTGTTTTCTTGTATCTAATCTTTGCCTGTGTTGCATCTTCGATACAAGAAAGGTACTTTCTATCTCCTTAGTCTTTTCACAGCTGTCATGTTTAAGTAAGATACTACACATGTAATGTTCTTGTCCACAAAGAGAAAATCAGTCTTTAATTGAATTGCAGTTTTCTAACTGGTGGGAGAAACATCCAGGAGTCTAATCTTTCTGTCGCTTTGATGAATAGTTTGCATTTTCAGCAAGGTAAAATGTAGTAGCTCCATTATTCTTTTGGTAAGCAGGATTTTGTTAAACCATACCCATACAGACACACACACACACACACACACACACACACACACACACACACACACACACACACACACTAGTAACAGGAATATATGTGAATATACTGGCTGCACAGGATTCTTAGATCCAGTGTATGTCTAACCACAGCATTCCACAGTAAAGGTTTTATGTATCTCAGAGAATATGTTGTTACTCATCAGAGTCTGTGGCTAAGTGCTGCCTGCAGAGACCCTCCCCCACTAGACCAAAATTACATTCCAACACTTGTACTTTGGATAAAGCTGCTATGAGGCCTGGGGGGCCACAATTTGTGACTGTTACACTGTCGATATGTAAAGCAATGGACAGTAGTCACAGCTTTTACAGTTCTGAAGACCTCACTTGTGGGAATCCACTAAATACAGTTGCAGCCATAAAACCCTTCTTTACTCTTTGTTGGGCACAATGTTTATTTGTCAGAGCGATGGTTGCATTACATTCCAAGGATATCTGTTACACTAAAGCAGAATGAAGAGTGTGACAAAGGTAATAAAGAATTGAAATAAACTAATCAGTAACGGAAATGGTCCTGAAGTCTGCTGCCAAGCACTGCTGGTAAAACCTGTTTCACAGGGTAAGGAAGCATGTTTCCTTACACTACAGACAAATGAAAACAACAGGAAACAAAGGATGGAATAGAGATGTGATACATCATCAAACTATTTGACGTCTATGGAATATGTGATGATAAAACCACATATGCACTCAGGAGCAAATACCTATCCCACTTATGCATTAATGTGTCTTTTTGCCTCTCAGTATATCCACCCTTTCCAGCTTCTAGGAAGGTAGTGTTAGTGACTCCATTGGTAGTACACTTATCTATGGTGCGGGAAGATTGGCTTGCTGTCACATCTTTTCCCACACCAGGTGTTTGAATTAATTTTCCGATACTGACTTGTAGTGCATCATGGGGGGGGGGGGGTGCTGCATTCCTGAGTGTACTCTTTTGGATGAGACATTATAGGTTCATAGGATAATAACAATTACAAGGCCATTTCTGCCTTACATACCTTTAAGCCTTGCGTTTCATTTCAAGGAGGACCAGGTCAGTTGTACCAGGGCTGCATTTATGAACACCTATCCATTTGGCCAGCTTCATTTTAAATGCATACAGTGGACAAAGATTTTCTTCAGAGAAGGGTAGACAGTGAATGACAAATCCTATCACCTTTATTAATTTGCACAACTCCTAATGACTGCAGTAAAACCTCACAAGTAGCTCACCAAGTAGTTCAATAAAGTTAACTAAATCCAAGACGTGGATCCCAAATAACCACTCTGGAAGTGTTGTCCAAACAGTTTAATTAATCACTTTTCATCTCCAATCATACAAATATTTCTTCAGATAAACATTCCATCATAAAATCTTACTTTAAATACTCCCACACATATGCATGTGACAAACTTCAACCAATAAAACATCCTGTTTCCTACTAACACTAATCCACGTGATGTTTAAAAGTGTTGTTAAAACTCCCCGTTTTTCCTTTTTACATTTTTTGTGTATAACTATGTATATATGCAATTCCAACTAAATACTAAAACCGCATAATTATGTACATTTGTTTAAACTTTTTAATTTCAATATACATAAAATAGAGTAAATTTCATTGATTCCTGGGTACTGGCAAGCATTTGTGCTTAATTGCCACAACAGCTCTAATCTTTCTAACAGGAGGCAATCGAGTCCACCTCTTCCATCTGTTTTTATCTGATCTATTACTCGGAACTTAAACTTATGTTCAGGAGATTCTGCAATGTGCCTAGCTAGTGCATTGTCTAATTTAATACTGTGCAAATATTCGTATACCCTTTCTTTCAGGGCCCTAGTAGTTTTCCCTATGTAAAACACTGGGCACTGTTGACATCTTGCTAGGTACACTATCATTTTAGACTGACAATTAAATTTCTTCCTTGTACAGTATTTCCTATCTTTCATCTGTTTACAATAGTTGCACATTTCGCATTTAACCATCCCGGGGTTTCTACTTATGTCAGGGGCTTGATTTTCTAATAACGTTTTAATATTCTTCCCCTTTCTAAAAATAATTTGTGGGAGATTGGAAAGTTTTTTCCTAACAAAATAGTCACTTTGTAATACCTCCCAATTCTTATAAATAATATTTCTCAACTCCTAGGCATCTATACTATATGGGGTCATGAAACTGTATTGTATGTAGTTTTGCACATTCCTATCATTGGCTGCATACATTGAGGTGTTGTCTTTGTTTACTAGTGTTCCTTCATGCCATAAAATCGGTTTGTAGACTCCTTTGTTTCTTTTATTTTGTACTTCACCAATAAGTTGATTAAGTAAGTCATGGGGTAACTTCTATTACTAAACATCATTCACAATAAAAGTCTGTTGTGAGGCTCACCATTCTAGCCACCCTAACCAGCTGCCCCTTAACTACTGATCTTTTTGGTAGCAAGGGTGGCAGCTGGTAAAGTGGAGAAAGCTGTTCGAATATGTCTCCTTTCGGAATATGGTACTAGTATATCTACTGTGAGTTCTATCCTTTCGTAGTTCAGTATCTAGGTATGAAATCTTATCATTTCCAGAGCTAGATGTAAACCTCAAACAATCTGTAGTACTACTGAAATAGTTTAACACTTCTTCGGCTACTTTTTCATCCCCTTTAACAATGACAAAAATGTCATCCAAAAATCTAGCATAAAAGTAAACCTTTTCTTTGACATGGGGAATTTTCTAAATGAACTTGTTTTCCCAATATGCCATGACTAGGTTAGAAAAACTTTCCCTGCATGGGGAGCCTATAGCAACCCCCGTTTTTTGCAAGTAGACATCATTATCAAATATTATAAAGTTGTTACTTAAAATGATGTCTAAGAGTTCTTCAACTAACCCAGTATCAGAGGTAGGGGCCCCTAGTGTTTGAAGCCTATTAGACACCTACTCGATCCCTTCTTGGTGGGGTATGGATGTGTATAACTCCTTTACATCAATTGTCAGAAAGTTGAAATCTTCTCTAAATTTGATTTTGTTCACCTCACTTAGGAATGACCACGAATCCTTGCAAATTTGGTCTGTTTCATTTATTAAGTTATGAGTTGTTGGACTACTGGAGCCCTTATAGCCCTATAAGCAAGACATAGATCTTCCCTAAGGAGTCTATAAGAAACTGAGTAAAGGGATAACGCCTCCAGTCTGGCATTGTAATTCAAATATTTTAGGCTCCCTGATCTTTCATTCATTTCAAACGTATCTCTGGCTGTACAGAAAAACAAATTCAGACTGTCACTTCACAGGTAAGCCTTAGTTTTGTGGGATGATTGTGTGTCAAATGCAAAACCTCATGACTTCAGTAAATCTGCTGGAGCTCCCCTGAATCCATTAGCCAAGATGCGACCCCCCCCCCTTTTTCATCATCCCCCTCCTTGGTGAATAGATTTTTTCTGCTTTAGTTTCCCCAACCCTAACAGCCTGCACAGGCAAAGCGATGGGTAGTGGCACACAAAGGGATGTCCAGGGAGGCTGTCCCCTCACTTTCACTAGAGATGTTCCCTCCAAGCAGTTCTGCCTCTCCCCACATAGTATGTTTAGCTGTTTTCGAAGTCTCTACCAGAAAAGACACACCACTCAGTACTCCCCCCAAGTGCATGCAAGCATCTCTCCTTTCAAACTTACCTGGTTGAGGTTAGTAGGCCACTCCCCTTCACCACTCTACTTTCCCTACCTGGCCTGTCAGGTGGTGTGGAGTGAACTCAAGCCCCAGTAGCCTCGGTCAGTCAGTGCTCTGTCCTTCTGTGACACAGATCCAGGCAATCCAATTGCATTTTTCTAATGTCTTTATTTCTGCTGTGGATCCACTGAGTGCGTGTTTTTGAGACTAAATGACTGTATTAATATGGTTGGAGGGCCCTGTTGTAGTTCATCATATTTTTAGTCTGATTATGTTAATCTTAAAGAGGACTTCCTGACTGTCTAATTCATGCTGAATTCCCCACCTGTATTAATCCTGCTAAAAATACCTTACCCCTTTACTGCTGTGGCCTGACTGATTTTGACATTGCTGCACATAATATTTTACTTCTGTATTGGACTATTATTCCTTTCATATTTCTGAGCTATGATGATTCTGTTAATTTTTGTATGTCCCCCTATGATTTTGATAATTCTGCTTTGAACCTCTGATAGTCCCCAAAACTGGAAAGATGATCCTGCTATGCAGTCATGTATTTCATTTGTAAAGTCAGTAGTGTGAAACCATCTTTGGCTGGGTCTCTTAATCAAAATCTTAAACAAATATCAAGGTCAGTAAGGCAGAAATAATTGCTACCAAGGTCCAAATTAACAAAAACAAAAGCATAAACATTGTCTGTGTGTATATTCCACCAGGGAATACTACCAGTTCCCTAGAAGACATCCTCCACTGGTTAGCCACTAACTATCCACAAGAAACCATAGTACTAGGAGACCTTAACATCGACTGGAACACTTGTTCCTCACAATCTCCTACCACCCATGTAAACCTGTATGGATTCACACAGGTTATATCCACCCGCACCAGGATAGGGAAACGTAACCAAAAAGATAGCATACTGGATTGGATACTAATCAATAGCCACCACCAAATGTATTCTTCGGGGCCCATCCCCAATGACCTCAGTGACTACTTTCTTACCTTTATCTGCAAGCACAAATCTAATTACTCCCATCAGTCCATCTACAGAACAATAAGAAATAGTAAAAGCTTCAATCCTAGTAAGTTTCAGGACAAACCTAAGGCATGCACCTGGGCTGACCTAAATCACTTGCCCCTAGATGAAGCTGTCTCCCACTTCAGCATTAAATTCCTCACCGTCCTCAATTCTCATGCTCCTGCTCGTTCCACTAGGGTAAAAATAAAGCTGCCTCATGGCTCTCTAAAGAAACTAAAACAAAAATCATAGTCAGAAATAAGGCACGGGCAACATGGCGTGCTAAAAAAGACCCTATAAATCAAACCAAATTTAGACAACTAAGAAATGAGACAAAATGATCCATTTTATTAGATATAAAAAATTACTACCCCCATCTCCAACAAGAGAACCAAAATAAATCCCAAACATTCTGGGCAGGGTAAAAAAATTATTGCACCCAGGTCAAACCACCACTCCACCTCCCTCAGCCTCTACTGATAAACTACCAGCGGATGTTGCTAACACCTTTAATAATTTCTTTACTGAAACTATCCAAGCCCTTGCTAGCCAATTATCCCTTAACTCCTCTAACCCACTGGATAGCACTCCCAGCTCCCAGCCCTCCTTTAGCTTCCAACCATTCTCTACATCTTTCATTCATTCACTACTCAAAAAATTAAAACCTACTACTGTAGCTGCATACCTTCTCCCAGCTAAATATTTGCAAAAAGCTGCTGATACCATAGTGTATTCCATTTCCATTCTAATTAATCGGTCCATATCATAAGCCTCGGTCCCCTCTATGTAGAAAATATCTTGTGTCATACCCTCCATTGTAGACCCATAGCCATCTTATCACCTCAGGCAAAAATAATGGAAAAATGCATCCATAAACAACTTCTGTACTTTCTTACCCAAAATAACCTACTGGCTAACTCCCAGCATGGCTTCAGGCCATATCATAGTACCACCACAGCTCGCCTCACCTTCTCTAATGCAATAAACTATAACAGGAACAAGAGCAAGTTATCTTCAGCTCTTTTCTTAGACCTCTCCAAGGCTTTTGACATGGTTAACCACCATCTCCTCATCAACACTCTGGCAACAATGTCCCTAGGCAATCACTCTCTCCGATGGTTTGAATCTACCTGCACAATAGACAACAATCCGTTTTAGGGCAGAACAAAATCTCAAACCTCCTACCCAACACTCTAGGTGTCCCACAGGGGTCTATCTTGGGACCCCTTCTGTTTTCCATTTTTATCAATGACCTCTACACAGTCATCCCTGAAGCCATCTGCATTCAGTACGCAGATGACTCAACGGTGATCTGCACTGGCACCTCACAAACAGAGCTGCTATCAATAACTCAGAGTACTTTTAACCTAGTAGAGAACTGGCTTGCCGCTTGCTGCCTGATTCTAAATCCTAATAAAACAAAGGTCCTACTTTTCACCCCCACTCAAAGATCCATGGTGTTATCTCTCACCATTAAGGCTAATAACGGTACCATAATCTCTCCAGATGCCCATACAAAACTCCTAGGAGTTATTATAGATAACAATCTTAAGTTTAATGTGCACGTCAACAAAACAATCAAAACCATTAACAGAAAACTGGGCTCACTATATAGGATAAAGCCATTCCTTACCCCACATGCTATGACTGCCATTGCCCACTCCCATCTACTCTCTACACTCTACTATGCTTCCCCTTTACTTGCTAACCTAAATAAAACTGATCTTAACAAACTCTCAAGCTGCTATAATAACATAGCTAGATTTGCAACTGGTCTACCCTATAGAACACATCATTGTAAAAATCTAAATTATCTCAGATGGCTAGAGCTACCCAGGCAGATTCAGTATAATCAACTCATTGAGGCTCACAAAGCACTTAACCAACCAGATAAAACACCTGCCCTGAAAAACATCATCTATCCCCACTCCAACTCCAGATCACTCCGGTCATCTAAAAGATTGGTAGTGCAAACCATCAAATCCAACAACTCAGCTGGTGACTCCCTGTTCGCCAACTCTGCTGTCAAAATTTGGAATTCACTTTCTGCTAACATTACCCTAGATACCACCCTATCTCAATTTAAAAAAGCTCTCAATGAATATTTCAAGTCTCAATGAATATGTCCCTGCTCCAAGCCTGACTAAATCTTTATGCATACTGGTGTACTAATACTATGTCTGTAAGTGGAACTCAAATATCTTTATTTGTTAAGCCAGTTTAGAAGATTGTTAGACTGAATAAATTTAACTGGACTGTAAAGTGTGTTATATTTGTATAATGTTATGATGACTCCTGTTCTATATGTACATTGTAATGACTGCATATGCAACCACCTTTGGAGCTTTTCTCCCCGGGCCTCCGCTGAAAATGGACATGCATCCAGTCGGACTATCCCGGTCAACAAATGTAAAATAAAATAAATAAAGAAAAATAAATTAAGTTAACTGCTCACTTGTAGACAACACATTAACCTCCTGATTTTACTTGTATTAATGTGATTTTTGTACTGAAACAGAAGGAAGATAAAACTGAAAAACTCAGTGATGAGATAGTACTGCAGGGACTAAAGGGAGAAATAACGAGACCTGAAAGCATGAGATGGTCAGCTGGAATGGGTGGGTGAAGGGATAAAAAAAAAAAAACAGAATGTTTGTACGGAATTCAAATAAGAATAGTTTCTAAGTAATGAGTTTGCAGTATTTTTTATTTATTTTCTTTGCAGGAGGAGGGGTAATACACAAGGGAGCCCGCAGGATTTTTTGCAGGGGGGTGCAAACCCAGAGCCCCACCCACATAACTCACCCCGCCCCCTGCCAACACAGCCCCACCCAAGTCCACCCACCCCAAGCCCCGCCCACACAACCATTCCAGTGTCCCATTACTTGGCTATTTCTCCCCATTTACTGTAGACACTGTTCAAATCTGTGTGCATACTGTTTTATGCTTTAGTTCTACAATGATTACAGGCAGTTGGATTTAATTTACAACTTTTATTTCAAACATTATAGCCCAAACACTGAGACATTTACTAAACCTAAACAAAGCAATAGTCTTACAATGAAAACAGACTTGGCATTAAAGCTTCTCTACTTTTGAAACTCACATTCAATGAAACAGCATTGAAACCCACATTCAAAGAAAATGCATCTGGCCAGTGGCAGGTTATTTACCTTTGAACTGTTTTCAAGCAATAGGCATTTACAACTTTATTTCAAACATTATAGCCCAAACACTGAGACATTTACTAAACCTAAACAAAGGTCTTACAATGAAAACAGACTTGGCATTAAAGCTTCTCTACTTTTGAAACTCACATTCAATGAAACAGCATTGAAACCCACATTCAAAGAAAATGCATCTGGCCAGTGGCAGGTTATTTACCTTTGAACTGTTTTCAAGCAATAGGCTCCTTGCACACGTTAGGGCCATGCAAAAGTTATTAGATTTACCTGATTGTATTAATTATAATATATAATTGAATTATATCCCTTGTATTATACAGCAGCACTTGTTTGAGTGACTCTGCTGAAGTAAAAGTAATCTGAATAATTCCACATTAAAGATATCTGAAACTAATGTAGATGTTGTTGCTGTATATTTCAGTGTTTCATCTACAAATTCAGTGCCTGTTGCCACAAAGAATAAATTGCCTATGTTAAATTAAAAAAATGGTAAGCTGGTATATTGCAATAGAAAATGGATGACAAGCTGAAAAACAGGTTCATAGTTATTAGGCATCTCATCCAAAGGAGGGCATCCTGAGGACTGCAGCATACAAATGTATATGCTGTAGGAATAGAACCTCAAGCCTTTACATTAAGATGCAAGTATTCTACTTGTGGTGCTACTAACATAGCTTTAAAACGTTATACCACAACAGAGATACCATTTGCTAAACAAAACAGTTGCACATTGTAAATAGACTTGGCATGAGCAGCAGTGAACTTAGCTTCCCTTAAAACTCACAGTTCCTTGAAAATGCACTTGAAAATTCCACCTGTTAACTCTAACTTGGGCATTTCACTTTCTCACAAACATACCGCACCCTCAAGGCCTCAACCTTAGTGCAAGAAATCGGGACAAAGCCTAAAATAAATAGGGACAGATTATAAATATGGCTCTCAGAAACTTAGAAAATTGCAAGAGTAACAGGATTTGTGTTGGTATGCATTTTTCTAAATGACATGACATCTAAAACTGAAATGTCTCATTTAGCAACTTCAATCCTTTTTAGGAGGAATATGGGGCAAAAATCTGGACAGCTGAGGGGTATGCTACCTCCCTCTAATACACACACCAAATAATTCTGGTCAGACAAATTAGTTCTGGGAAGGTTGCACTGAACGGCACCGCTTGAGCTGAAGTGGATGAAATCCTGGTAGCCAGTGATAACTGATCTGCAGCTCAGCATTGTGGAGCATTAAAGCATTTTTAGCAGAGCATTGTTTCATCACTACCTATTGTGTTTGCACATAAGCTGTAGTTATTTTAAACATTTGCCTTTTTGATTACTACAGAGTACATTTACCCACCAGAGCTATTGTGTTTTGACTTCAGTGTGGAGCTAGTTGTTGCAGGGCTTGGCTTTTAAATAAGGTAGCAATGCTTATTTACCATATACCATTAAAGCCACCCTGACCCAACTACAAGTGTACTAACACACAGACACTGCTATAAGACACTGGTCTGCAATAAAATGTAATGAGCTTCTGAAAATACTGTAATCCTGTCCTTTTATTACAATGAATATAAAATACTTGAAATAAGGTAAAAAGCTCATAATCTTAGACCGACAAAACTACTTTTCCACACTTCAAAATAATAAAATCAAACCCTCAGAAATTTTGGAAAGGTATCTCTACTCTACTTAACCCCAGCAAACCAGATACCCCTACCCCAGACCCAAACGCCCTGACCAAGACTTGACTACCCAATTTAACTCTTTTCATTGAATCCATTTCCAAATTAACGCCATCTTTCTCTAACACCACTACACTGCTACTACTTCCTCATTCCCATCTACTAACTCCCATCCCTCCACTCCTCCTACTACTTCATCAGCTTCATCTGCCCCTAATTCTCCTCTTCACACTCCTTTTCTCATTTAAACCTATACCCAACTTCTACTATAAAGAAATTCCTTATGAAACTGAAGCCATGCACCAATGCTCCTGATAACATCCCTTCTTACTTTCTTGGCAAAGCTGCTGAAGCAATTACTTACCCTATTAGCATTTTAATCAACTGCTCTATCCAAGAATGTATAGTACCCCAAGTCTGGAAAAGGGCCTTTATCATACCTCTACATAAAAGGTGGCAACAACAACAATGTTACTAATTTCCGCCCCATCGCTATTCTGTCCCCCATCTCTAAACTCTTAGAAAAGTGTATCCAACTACAACTCCTTCCACATCTCTTAGATAATCACCTACTAACTCCCACACATGGAGTCAGACCACATCATAGCATTATGACCGCCCTCCTCTCCTTCCTTGAAACTGTAAATAAAGCCCGTGACTCTGGCCAAATTGTTTCTACCCTACTACTCGACCTCTAAGGCCTTTGACACACTCTCACAGCCTGCTACTAACTAAACTTTACCCATCTCCCTCCTCCTTGAACTGGTTCTCCAGCTACTTATCTAACAGATCTCAAGCAGTCAAATGGAAAAGGCCACCTCCTCATTTCTAAATACTCCTACTGGGGTACCCCAGGGCTCTATACTGAGTCCCCTTCTTAAATATATTTATAAATGATTTCCAACTCTATCCCATTCTCAGACATCATCCAATATGCCGATGATTCTGCTATTATCTGCTGCCACCTCTATCCCTCACTCCTAAACTGACTCAAGATGCTTTTACAACAACTGAGCAATGGATGAAAAGGAATCACCTAGCACTCAATGCCTCTAAAACCAAATTAATGTTATTCATCCCCTCTAAGGCAACAACTTCTTTCAATATAAACACATTCCACATCTCTAGACAAAATAATCTACCCCTGGAACTGGTGTCAGAGACCAAGTTACTTGGGGTCCAAATTGATACCAGCTCAAATTCAACTCCCACCTACAGTTAAATATCAAGAAAACCCGGTATGCTTTACCGACAAAATCATTACCTTACACCTGCTACCAAAATCACCCTCTACCTCATTTCTTATCCCCTCCCTTCTCTATGGAGCTCCACTCCTAACTAATCTACAGACCTCTCTAAAAACACAACTTTCCTCTTGCTACAACAAAATTGCCAAGTTCTACCAACCACAAGTCCTCCACCCACCACTGTTCCTCTCTCCAAAACTAAAATGGCTAGAGCTACCCAGTTATCTCACATATACTAACTAAATCTTGCACATAAGCTCATTTTCAACCCTCCTTTGTCCCTCCCTTTCATCAGCCTTTAAAATGCACCTTCCTGCAAGAGTATTAAGATCCAACAATCAAAATCTATTAGAAGTATATAAACCAACTAGTCCCCCAGGCAAAATCTTCTGTCTTATGGCCTTGCATGCCTTTGGAACTCCCTACCACCTTCCATTCGCACCACCCCAACCATTTTATATTTAAAAGATCTCTTCACTCACATCTAGTATCCCAGTGGGAATGCTCTTGCTCCCACACCACATAACACTTGCAAACTCCATCTCTTTCTTCCTCTCCTGCAACTTTCCTAATTACCCACCCTAACTCATACATATTATTATTCCTACAATAATCAGAAAGAATATACTAGGCCACACTTCCCAAGCATTATTGCTTCAATTGCTTCTCAGTACTTTTGTGCATTGCTTCCTAATATGTTATTATTCCTCAATATTGTCATGAAATGCTTCCAAATATGTTGTTATTTCTCAGTGCTTTGTGCTAAATTTCCTTTAGTCTGTATTACCTATTAATTTCATCACTAGATTGTACCTCTCTAGTTGTATTATTTTCAAATTGTTATTTCTTGTATGATTAACTTCTGTGTAATTGTATAATTTGTATATCTATTAATAACCTACTTAGTTTTGGAGCTTTTCTCCCCAGGACTCCATTGAAAATGGGTTCATTTGGCCCAATGGACTATCCTGGCAAACCAACTGCAATTAAAATAAATAAAACTGTCATATGCATTTCAATACCCAAGGCTTATACATTATCTAGTCATGTAAATATTCTCTGCATGGCAACAACGAAAAGGCTTTCAATACTGGTAATTCTTTAACAATATACTTACTAAAGCTTACTTGCATCTTACAATATCACAAGCTTACTAAAGCTTACTTGCATCTTACAATCTCCGACAACACCTGATGTTCATTAAACCATGGCTACTTAAACAGAGCAACAGGGCACTGTGACAGCATACAGTTCCAGAATAAGAAGCATAAATCAACAGTACAAAAGTCTGATAGAAAACCAGAACATTTTGCAAAATCAAGGACAGATGAAAAGCCACGGTCGTATTTGTGATCTACTTTGGATGGGGGAATACTCTGCACATTTACACTGCATAACTGCTTCTTGCCTTCCTTGGACACATCCAGAGCCACTACATTGGGGAGAGTGGGGTGCAATAAGTATGACACAATTTGAAATGTCTCTGGCTGACAGTGATGGATCTGACACACATACCTCTCAACTTCAGAGCAAGAAATCTGGACAAAGCCATACATAGAACTAGAAGTGTGACAAGCCCAAAAATAAGGCCAATTTTTAAATATTGCTCTTATAACTTAAATAGAACAGGTAGATCTTGCATTAGTACAAGTTTTCTGAAGGGTATGAAATCTGAAACTCAAATGTCTGCCATTATTTTCTAACTTCAATCTTTAATGACTTGCCACTAATTTGCCAGAAAAACACAATTTTATGAAAAATGGACCAAATGTGATGCAAAAATACCTGTCAAAAAAGGGGACACCTTTTTAATATTAACAGTTAACTTGAAGCAGCTAACAAAATAAGAGCATCCACATGCATTTCTGAAATAAAGGTAATCTATAAGTGATCATTACAGTTATATATAATTGTAAACC
This sequence comes from Protopterus annectens, assembly GCF_019279795.1. Lineage (NCBI taxonomy): Eukaryota > Metazoa > Chordata > Ceratodontiformes > Protopteridae > Protopterus > Protopterus annectens. The sequence goes on along the minus strand of NC_056743.1, from coordinate 1,288,384,689 downwards.
CTCCACATTTTCTTCCAAAATTGCCATTTTGGAGGAGGGATTATTAGGGGAGAGCAACATTTTGAGCCAGAATTGGGGACAATTGAGATGTTTGGATATTCCTAATCTACAAAGTGATTTGCACGTTCTCAACCTCTTAATGCAGGAAATCTGAACAAGGCCAAATATATTGGGGAACATACAAACACTACTAAAATTGCTCTTGTATAAACGTAAGACAGTCTTGCATTAGCATGCATTTTCTGAAGGTTATGACATCTGAAACTCAATGTCTGTCATTTAATGGCTTCATTCCTAAATGATTTGCTAGAAAATCACAAATTTGAGAACAAACCAAAATAAGCAGCAAATATCTATTCATTCTGCAAAGATATGGACAACTGAGAGGTATAGTTCAACCGGGCTGTCTGAGCTTGCTACCCCCTCACAAAATCATGGTCAAATGGAGCCTCCCCCCTGCAGCCATTCCAATGTCCCATTCCTTGGTTATTTTGCCCCATTTATCATAAACACTAATGTGCATACTGCTTTACTTCATGATGATTTAGGATTTCATTTGAAAGTTTTATTTTGCATTTTACAGCACAAACCCTAATACATATCTGTTAAAGCAATGCAGTCTCACAATGAAAATAGACCAACATTAAAACTTCTCTGCTCTTGAAACTCGCATGCATTGAAACAGCACTGAAACCCACTTTCAGAGAAAATACATTTTGCCAATGGCAAATATTAACTCTGGGCTGTCTACAAAATCATAGGCCCCTCGAACATAACATACACATGCTCTTGATACACCTTCCTGACTGTATTACATTATATTCCTTGTACAATACAGTACAGTTGTTAGAGGGCATTTTAAATTTATTGTTTTGAACATTTTTCCAGTAAACAATGAAACAAAAGCATCCACTAATGACAAACTGCCCAATTCAGAACATTTCCATCATAAAAGTCTACTCAAGTCCACCAGTATCAGTAAAAATATACACAATCTCTGAAGTAGTAAACTCCACATTGAAAAATTTGTAACTAATAAAGAGGTTGCTGCTAGCAAACACTTTATATGTCATTGTGCTTAATTGCCACAACAGCTCTAATCTTTCTAACAGGAGGCAATCGAGTCCACCTCTTCCATCTGTTTGTATCTGATCTATTACTCGGAACTTAAACTTATGTTCAGGAGATTCTGCAATGTGCCTAGCTAGTGCATTGTCTAATTTAATACTGTGCAAATATTCGTATACCCTTTCTTTCAGGGCCCTAGTAGTTTTCCCTACGTAAAACACTGGGCACTGTTGACATCTTGCTAGGTACACTATCATTTTAGACTGACAATTAAATTTCTTCCTTGTACAGTATTTCCTATCTTTCATGTGTTTACAATAGTTGCACATTTCGCATTTAATCATCCCGGGGTTTCTACTTATGTCAGGGGCTTGATTTTCTAACAACGTTTTAATATTCTTCCCCTTTCTAAAAATAATTTGTGGGAGATTGGGAAGTTTTTTACTAACAAAATAATCACTTTGTAATACCTCCCAATTCTTATAAATAATATTTCTCAACTCCTAGGCATCTATACTATATGGGGTCATGAAACTGTATTGTGTGTAATTTTGCACATTCCTATCATTGGCTGCATACATTGAGGTGTTGTCTTTGTTTACTAGTGTTCATTCATGCCATAAAATCTGTTTGTAGACTCCTTTGTTTCTTTTATTTTGTACTTCACCAATAAGTTGATTAAGTCATGGGGTAACTTCTATTACTAAACATCATTCACAATAAAAGTCTGTTGTGAGGCTCACCATTCTAGCCACCCTAACCAGATGCCCCTTAACTACTGATCTTTTTGGTAGCAAGGGTGGCAGCTGGTAAAGTGGAGAAAGCTGTTCGAATATGTCTCCTTTCGGAATATGGTACTAGTATAACTACTGTGAGTTCTATCCTTTCGTAGTTCAGTATCTAGGTATGAAATCTTATAATTTCCAGAGCTAGATGTAAACCTCAAACAATCTGTAGTACTACTGAAATAGTTTAACACTTCTTCGGCTACTTTTTCATCCCCTTTAAGAATGACAAAAATGTCATCCAAAAATCTAGCATAAAAGTAAACCTTTTCTTTGACATGGGGAATTTTCTAAATGAACTTGTTTTCCCAATATGCTATGACTAGGTTAGAAAAACTTTCCCCGCATGGGGAGCCTATAGCAACCCCCATTTTTTGCAAGTAGACATCATTATCAAATATTATAAAGTTGTTACTTAAAATGATGTCTAAGAGTTCTTCAACTAACCCAATATCAGAGGTAGGGGCCCCTAGTTTTTGAAGCCTATTAGACACCTACTCGATCCCTTCTTGGTGGGGTATGGATGTGTATAACTCCTTTACATCAATTGTCAGAAAGTTGAAATCTTCTCTAAATTTGATTTTGTTCACCTCACTTAGGAATGACCACGAATCCTTGCAAATTTGGTCTGTTTCATTTATTAAGTTATGAGTTGTTGGACTACTGGAGCCCTTATAGCCCTATAAGCAAGACATAGATCTTCCCTAAGGAGTCTATAAGAAACTGAGTAAAGGGATAACGCCTCCAGTCTGGCATTGTAGTTCAAATATTTTAGGCTCCCTGATCTTTCATTCATTTCAAACGTATCTCTGGCTGTACAGAAAAACAAATTCAGACTGTCACTTCACAGGTAATCCTTAGTTTTGTGGGATGATTGTGTGTCAAATGCAAAACCTCATGACTTCAGTAAATCTGCTGGAGCTCCCCTGAATCCATTAGCCAAGATGCGACCCACCCCTTTTTCATCATCTCCCTCCTTGGTGAATAGATTTTTTCTGCTTTAGTTTCCCCAACCCTAACAGCCTGCACAGGCAAAGCGATGGGTAGTGGCACACAAAGGGCTGTCCAGGGAGGCTGTCCCCTCACTTTCACCAGAGATGTTCCCTCCAAGCAGTTCTTCCTCTCCCCACATAGTATGTGTAGCTGTTTTCCCAGTCTCTACCAGAAAAGACACACCACTCAGTACTCCCCCCAAGTGCATGCAAGCATCTCTCCTTTCAAACTTACCTGATTGAGGTTAGTAGGCCACTCCCCTTCACCACTCTACTTTCCCTACCTGGCCTGTCAGGTGGTGTGGAGTGAACTCAAGCCCCAGTAGCCTCGGTCAGTCAGTGCTCTGTCCTTCTGTGACACAGATCCAGGCAATCCAATTGCATTTTTCTAATGTCTTTATTTCTGCTGTGGATCCACTGAGTGCGTGTTTTTGACACTAAATGACTGTATTAATATGGTTGGAGGGCCCTGTTGTAGTTCATCATATTTTTAGTCTGATTATGTTAATCTTAAAGAGGACTTCCTGACTGTCTAATTCATGCTGAATTCCCCACCTGTATTAATCCTGCTAAAAATACCTTACCCCTTTACTGCTGTGGCCTGACTGATTTTGACATTGCTGCACATAATATTTTACTTATGTATTGGACTATTATTCCTTTCATATTTCTGAGCTATGATGATTCTGTTAATTTTTATATGCCCCCCTATGATTTTGATAATTCTGCTTTGGACCTCTGATAGTCCCCAAAACTGGAAAGATGATCCTGCTATGCAGTCATGTATTTCATTTGTAAAGTCAGTAGTGTGAAACCATCTTTGGCTGGGTCTCTTAATCACAATCTTAAACAAATGTCAAGGTCAGTAAGGCAGAAATAATTGCTACCAAGGTCCAAATTAACAAAAACAAAAGCATAAACATAGTCTGTGTGTATATTCCACCAGGGAATACTACCAGTTCCCTAGAAGACATCCTCCACTGGTTAGCCCCTAACTATCCACAAGAAACCATAGTGCTAGGAGACCTTAACATCAACTGGAACACTTGTTCCTCACAATCTTCTACCACCCATGTAAACCTGTATGGATTCACACAGGTTATATCCACCCACACCAGGATAGGGAAACGTAACCAAAAAGATAACATACTGGATTGGATACTAATCAATAGCCACCACCAAATGTATTCTTCGGGGCCCATCCCCAATGACCTCAGTGACTACTTTCTTACCTTTATCTGCAAGCACAAATCTAATTACTCCCATCAGTCCATCTACAGAACAATAAGAAATAGTAAAAGCTTCAATCCTAGTAAGTTTCAGGACAAACCTAAGGCATGCACCTGGGCTGACCTAAAGCACTTGCCCCTAGATGAAGCTGTCTCCCACTTTAGCATTAAATTCCTCACCGTCCTCAATTCTCATGCTCCTGCTCGTTCCACTAGGGTAAAAATAAAGCTGCCTCATGGCTCTCTAAAGAAACTAAAACAAAAATCATAGTCAGAAATAAGGCACGGGCAACATGGCATGCTAAAAAAGACCCTATAAATCAAACCAAATTTAGACAACTAAGAAATGAGACAAAATGATCCATTTTATTAGATATAAAAAAATTACTACCCCCATCTCCAACAAGGGAACCAAAATAAACCCCAAACATTCTGGGCAGGGTAAAAAAATTATTGCACCCAGGTCAAACCACCACTCCACCTCCCTCAGCCTCTACTGATAAACTACCAGCGGATGTTGCTAACACCTTTAATAATTTCTTTACTGAAACTATCCAAGCCCTTGCTAGCCAATTATCCCTTAACTCCTCTAACCCACTGGATAGCACTCCCAGCTCCCAGCCCTCCTTTAGCTTCCAACCATTCTCTACAACTTTCATTCGTTCACTACTCAAAAAATTAAAGCCTACTTCCCTAGCTGAATACCTTCTCCCAGCTGAATATTTGCAAAAAGCTGCCGATACCATAGCGTACCCAATTTCCATTCTAATTAATTGGTCCATATCATAAGCCTCAGTCCCCTCTATGTAGAAAATATCTTGTGTCATACCCTCCATTGTAGACCCATAGCCATATTATCACCTCAGGCAAAAATAATGGAAAAATGCATCCATAAACAACTTCTGTACTTTCTTACCCAAAATAACCTACTGGCTAACTCCCAGCATGGCTTCAGGCCATATCATAGTACCACCACAGCTCGCCTCACCTTCTCTAATGCAATAAACTATAACAGGAACAAGAGCAAGTTATCTTCAGCTCTTTTCTTAGACCTCTCCAAGGCTTTTGACATGGTTAACCACCATCTCCTCATCAACACTCTAGCAACAATGTCCCTAGGCAATCACTCTCTCCGATGGTTTGAATCTACCTGCACAATAGACAACAATCCGTTTTAGGGCAGAACAAAATCTCAAACCTCCTACCCAACACTCTAGGTGTCCCACAGGGGTCTATCTTGGGACCACTTCTGTTTTCCATTTTTATCAATGACCTCTACACAAGTCATCCCTGAAGCCATCTGCATTCAGTACGCAGATGACTCAATGGTGATCTGCACTGGCACTTCACAAACAGAGCTGCTATCAATAACTCAGAGTACTTTTAACCTAGTAGAGAACTGGCTTGCCGCTTGCTGCCTGATTCTAAATCCTAATAAAACAAAGGTCCTACTTTTCACCCCCACTCAAAGATCCATGGCGTTATCTCTCACCATTAAGGCTAATAACGGTACCATAATCTCTCCAGATGCCCATACAAAACTCCTAGGAGTTATTATAGATAACAATCTTAAGTTTAATGTGCACGTCAACAAAACAATCAAAACCATTAACAGAAAACTGGGCTCACTATATAGGATAAAGCCATTCCTTACCCCATATTCTAGGACTTCCATTGCCCGCTCCCATCTACTCTCTACACTCTACTATGCTTCCCCTTTACTTGCCAACCTAAATAAAACTGATCTTAACAAACTCTCAAGCTGCTATAATAACATAGCTAGATTTGCAACTGGTCTACCCTATAGAACACATCATTGTAAAAATCTAAATTATCTCGGATGGCTACAGCTACCCAGGCAGATTCAGTATAATCAACTCATTGTGGCTCACAAAGCACTTAACCAACCAGATAAAACACCTGCCCTGAAAAACATCATCTATCCCCACTCCAACTCCAGATCACTCCGGTCATCTAAAAGATTGGTAGTGCAAACCATCAAATCCAACAACTCAGCTGGTGACTCCCTGTTCACCAACTCTGCTGTCAAAATTTGGAATTCACTTTCTGCTAACATTACCCTAGATACCACCCTATCTCAATTTAAAAAAGCTCTCAATGGGTATTTCAAGTATCAATGGATATGTCCCTGCTCCAAGCCTGACTAAATCTTTATGCATACTGGTGTACTAATACTATGTCTGTAAGTGGAACTCAAATATCTTTATTTGTTAAGCCAGTTTAGAAGATTGTTAGACTGAATAAATTTAACTGGACTGTAAAGTGTGTTATATTTGTATAATGTTATGATGACTCCTGTTCTATATGTACATTGTAATGACTGCATATGCAACCACCTTTGGAGCTTTTCTCCCCGGGCCTCCGCTGAAAATGGACATGTATCCAGTCGGACTATCCCGGTCAACAAATGTAAAATAAAATAAATAAAGAAAAATAAATTAAGTTAACTGCTCACTTGTAGACAACACATTAACCTCCTGATTTTACTTGTATTAATGTGATTTTTGTACTGAAACAGAAGGAAGATAAAACTGAAAAACTCAGTGATGAGATAGTACTGCAGGGACTAAAGGGAGAAATAATGAGACCTGAAAGCATGAGATGGTCAGCTGGAATGGGTGGGTGAAGGGATAAAAAAAAAAAAAAAAACAGAATGTTTGTACGGAATTCAAATAAGAATAGTTTCTAAGTAATGAGTTTGCAGTATTTTTTATTTATTTTCTTTGCAGGAGGAGGGGTAATACACTATGTAGTCACCCATTGAATCTTTTTTGGTTCAATTTCTTGCTTTAGGTTAAAATTTTTGTCCCCTGCTAGAGGGCAGACACTAAGTTCTACAGATATGATGAGTGCAATTATCACCATACCTGTAGAACTCGAAGTGTCAGCTAGAGGGTACGATACTAATGGCAGCTATCGCCCATATACTTTGAAGGGGCACATGGGTAAAGGAGATGCACATGTACATACCAGGGGCAGATGTAGGGTAAAGGGATGTAGGAAGAGAAGGGGATGTGTTGAGGGAGAGTAATATAAGGTTTGGAGGAATTTGGGGTAGGGGAATAATTACAGACAGAAACTGTTTTTTTTGGATGTTGGGTGGTGGCAACACAGTTCTAGGTATGGGCCTCAAGACAAAAACTTTCGGACTTGTCATAAATGTTAATACTAGCCCTGCCCATATTTTCCAGCATTTGGAAGAAATGTATCCTTATTATGCATAATAAAGGACATGCTGTCTTATTCAGAGACACTACAAAGTACCTTGTTTCTAACTTGTCAAAATGGTTTATGAGAAAATGTATTGAGGATCTCTGATCTGAATGTGCCTGGCAATGCTGTGCTCTATAATTTGGTTAGTTTTCCCAACTCTACTAAGTCGTGTCATCCATCTGTGGCATGTTGACTATCTGACAGTACTATACAATTCTGTCATGCATGCTAATTGTGCTCTTCAGATATGCCATGCCCAGGCCCTTATCAATGTTGTGGAGCTCTACCATGCCTGAGAATTTACAGTGTTGTGCCACTCTGCCAAGCCTGTACAACTTGGCAGAGCTATGCAGCCCTGCCATGCCTGGCTTTTGGCACCGTTGTGCATTTCTGCCATGCCTGTGAAGTGATAGTGTTGTGCAGCCCTGCACTATCAGTAATCTGATGCTGTTGTGCAGCTCTTCCATACCTGTGTTTAGACAATGTTGTGCTGCACTGCCATGACTGCACCCTTACAGTGTTGTGCAGCCCTACCAAGCCCGTACTCTGACATTGTTGTACAGTCCTTCCACGCCTGTTCTTTGACAATGTTGCACAACTCTCCCTTGTCTTTACTCTGACATTGTTGTGCACCTCTTCCATGCATATACTCTAAGATTGTTGGTTAACTCTGTCACAGCTGTACTCTGACACTGGTAGTCTGACAGTGTTGCTCAGCTCTGCCATGACTGCAAAGTGACAGTATTATAAAGTGCTGCAATGTCCACACTTTGACACTATTGTGCAGCTCTGCCATGCCTCAGCACATACAAGTGTTATCGATCTTTGGCAATGTCAGTGAACTGATGGTGTGCACGGACAGTGTTGTGTAAGTCTGCTGTGCTGGTAAACTAACAATGTTGTACAGCTGCACCATTCCTGCACTTTGACAGCATTGCACAACTCTGCTATGCCTGCACACTGACACTGTTGTGCAGCTCTGCCATACCGACAGTATTGTATGACTCTTCCATGCCTTTGCCTAACAGTTTTTTGCTGCTTTGTATTGCCTGTACTCCCAGAATTCAATGACATAGTCTTGTGACTACTGACAAGCCCTACATGCAGACATGCACCTTACTGACAGATGTGAAGTATTTATCTCACTTAAATTGCTTATTTTTCCTCTGTCTGATAAGCTGCAAATCCTAGTTAATCCATATCCTAGTTCTACTTAGCTCGCATAAAAGCTGCTGAGTGTCTTTTTTCCTTCCACTTATTAGAACTATAAAGATCATTTTCTGTCATAACTATGCTATGGTACACCAATCCACCTGTGTTTGTTCATTCTACATTCTGCTGTGCCATTCACCACTGATGTCCCAAGCAATATCTAGCTTGGCCACTGAACTATCAAAATTTTAAAAAGGCACAATTAATAAAGAGAATGTCCTTTAAATAACTGAATTCACTTATTATTTATGCATTTACATCTTTCTCTGGAAGCTAGTCCATGTATCCACCACCCACCCTGTGACAAAATGCTTCTTAATATTGTCCCTTGGCCAACTCTCCTCAGTCTTAAAAAAATGTAATCTTATTCTTGTGTTATCTGTTGAAAGAGTCATCTTTCTTAGGCTTTGTTAATAATATTTGGGAGGTGGTTGAAACATCTTTGTCAAATCCCTCTTCCAAATTTTCAAAGAGCATACACACATATGTATCAACATATGTGCATATTACATTTTGACAATCTCTCTTTTTCTCTTCATGTGCCAAGAGATACAGACCTGTACCACTTTACTGTTTTTCCTTTAAAATGATTCCTAGAAGTTCTTATGCTAATGGTGTTAGTATTTACAGAATTCTACAAAGTTTTCCACATGGAGTCCTTCTGTCTGTCTATACGTATAAAGATAAAACCTTCTTGTTTTCAATAGGTTACACTTCTTTTAATTTTCAAAACACCCTGTGCTATTTTATCTAGATGCTTGCTTGCTTTTACATTTCCACATAATGCTGCATCAGTTTGTTTAATACATTTGCTGTTATTATAGTTTATACCAGTAATGTGCAAGACTCCACATTTTTTATTCTCACGGATGCATTTTTTTATTTTATCTCAACTCTTAGCTGCCATATTTCTGTTGCTTTACCTGCACCTGAATTAATTTAAAATGGAAGAGTTCAAACTGGTTGATTTTATATTTGTTGATATACAACTCCTCAGTCACTGTTTTATATAGGGAATCACTGCCAACTGAGTTTCTATTTGTGGACCATCAGTGCTTCAACGTTTTTGGTCATTTCCTTTTTCTCTGTAAATCCATTGAATTAGTAAGTATAAGAAAGCGGTGTGGGGATGAAGTCCCCCATACAAGGATTCAGGAGTGTTTGTCTCCCTGCAGAAATTGCTCATTGATGTTTTTTGTTCTGATGCAACTTTGAAAGGTGTGTAGAAGCCATTTCCAGGATTCCAGTCACTCCTGTAGCTTTGCTTTGCTCATGCCATCATTTCTTCTCCTTCCTGTGACATATAAATCTTTTCACATAACTTGCAAAAAGATGATTTCCCCCTTTACACTCTTGTGTGTCATCTATGAAATGTTAAAAGAACATTGCGCTCTACAGCATTTCTGAATCTGTTTTTGCAACAAAATATTAACATTAAGCTTTTCCAAAACGACTAACAGAGTGATACACAGGCCTTATAAGAAATCACTCATTCAAATTTAGTTCCATTTGTCTGGTAGTTTATCATAGTAAAACAAAGAACCTCAATTACTTCACTAACATTACAAAGAATAACATGCATATGTATGTGAATTTTCCTCTTGAATTCTTTCCAAAAGATATTTGTAAATCCATGGACCTATGTTGTCTAATGTGTATCTAGGCAAGATTTTAAGAGTACAGATTGCAAAATCAGAAAGGGGAGGAGAGAAAATGAAATAAAGATGAATCAACAGGCAACATGAAAACCTTGTTCTGGTAAAATATGTATAGGAGTGGCCTTAGGTCAACTGGTGCCCTAGGCAAAAGGGCTCCAGGGTGCCCCCACCACATCACCCAGTGCCCCCATCCTGGTCTACCTACACCAAATAAATACTGGAAAAGTGCCCCTGCTAGATCGGCGCCCTTGGCGGCCGCCTAGTTGGCCTATGCCTAAGGCTGGCTGTGTGAATATTGTAGGAACAACAAACTCAAGTCATTAAAGAGGAGGTTTTGTGTAAAAACAGATTGAGCACTAATTATATTAAGACATGTGGTATACAGAGTAATTCTTGTCCACATATGATTTATCTTAAAGCAGTATAAGAATTTTAGCTTAGGTTCTATTTAATGAAAATGTGTATAACGGTGAGGTGTGTGTCATGATTTGTGCACATAGCTAGTTTATACAAGGTAATATCAGATATATTTTCCAATAACAAGAAAGAGCTTCTTGATTATATGCTGTCTGAGTTATGCCTGGATAATTAATATAAAATACAGATTTTTTTCTTTTACCAAATAACAAGCCACTTACTCATCATAAAAGGCAATATTTTATATAGTAACATTTAAGTACAATTACTTTATCTAAAGGAAATAAACCTTTTTATGTCACAGAAAATGATTATTGATTATATACAGATGTTAAGTGAGTATGTATGTGGCACCTCTTACAAAGGCATGAACATAATTGCAGATGCAAGATAGCAAGTGATATAGGAAATATGAATGCTTGTGACACTACTGTCAAACACAGATTGGTTTACATTGACATAGTGGATCTTCATTATGAAGTCAATTGCCTTGAAAATTAACTGCTGTTGTGATAGGTGCCAATATATTAGAGCTGTTGTACAGGTTATTAGCACTGAGTAAAATGGCTTCAGTGCCATTTGAGGAAATTATAGAATGCTTTCAAAACCCTTTGATGCAAAAGCCAGTAGTAACAACGAACTTATAAAAGTTCCATAAAAGAAACTGACTTAGAAATTAGATTGCCTGTAGTTATAATCCAGAAATGCACACTGATAGTTTGCAGGTGGAATGTCTGCTACATTAAGGGATAGATTTGTGTATGGCAATATTCTAATAGCTTGTGTAAAAAATATAATCAAACAAAATAACATTAAATCATGTCTTAAGCAATGTAATATCAATAGAAACATGTACCCAGGCAAGATAGAATAACATTTAGCTACAGTGGACACTGCATCAACAAAATGAGATTGGAATGAGTGTGGTGACAGAGAGTGCCAGGCTAAAGAAAACTGATTTAAAGATACTTTGTATTTTTTCCTTTATTATTTCCTATAAGCAGTGTATTTGGTCTGAAAAATGTGTGTAGCCTTGTGACCTTCTCTCCTGTAAATGTAAAAGGAGATGAAAGGAAAGGAAATGTATGTGAATCTAATGTTTGAAATGTAAACCTTAACCTCTTCTATCTCCAGTGTTAGGAAAGGTCATAAAATAGAATTTCAATCTATGTCAAAGAAGTAGCTGACTTTAATTGGGAAAAGAAAACAAAGATTCATTTTCTGGTAGTTAAGAGATATATGTAAGAGCAGCGTCATCATCATCAGAGAGAATTTGGGAAGGCCAACCCCCTTAGTTTCTTAATCTTGAATTATCTTCTGTTCCTTCCCTATCTACAAAAAATGCACTTTATTCAGCTGCTTTTACTGTAATTGTATTCTTCCTACTTTACTTTATTTTGCCTTGCTGCTTGCTCTTAACTGTTGAAATGCTTTTATTCTGCTGTATTTATTGTCATTTGCATTTATCTGTACATTTTTTATTATTTTTTTCTAAGTTAGAGGAACTAGGGGCATTATTTTAGTAAGAAATCTCTAGGATATTCAGTTATCTGTAGATCACATTTTATCAGTACATCATCTGTCCAGTATAGCTGAATGTTATTGTAATCATCCATGTGCACTTTCTTATTCCTCTTCATATTTAATCTGCAGCTTCACTGCTTGCCTTATTGTTTAAAAATGTGATGTTCACATTTAAGATATTATGGCTGCTCTTTTCTATATATGTATTATCATTATTTATTATCTGAGACAAGAGTTATTTACCACTTTAAGTTAATAAGCTGTGGCTTCCATCTCCACTTAACTAGATCACTTGACCCTACTATCAGTAAACATTTTAATGTGTATATTTTTATATTAGGTTAAATAAAAAGAAGTATGTAGCTGCTGGTCTCTGACAATATCCAGAGTGGTGGCAGTATTACCATGTCAAGAAGAAAGCTGCAGAAAACTGGGGAGTTCTGCCATATTGCCAGCCTTCTCTGGAACTGTAGTTTTGTGTGTCTTTGTGTGTGTGTGTGTGTGTGTGTGTGTGTGTGTGTGTGTGTGTGTGTGTGTGTGTGTGTGTGTGTGATAGCTTGTGTGAAAAGCAGTTACTATGGGTAAAGGGCAATAACAAACACACTGGTTCACAAAGAGAGTGGTAAGAAAGGGTTTTGGGGTGTTCAGCCAAAGACTTAATACTGTAGGTAGTCAGTGTAATTTAATCTGGGTATGTATGTTGGCGGCCCATGTCCAGGAAAGCAATGTCTCTTCCATTTATGCTGCTGGGGCCAGGTTACATTTTGTGTATTGACTATTGAGTTAGACTGATGTGTACTTTATTTCTTTTATTTTAACCTGCTGAGAGCCAGTGGTGTGACTCAAGAAACCATCCCTATGGTGCTAGTTAAGATGTTTCTTCATAACTGGTTGGCATTGGTGGGTTTCAAACCCCATTTGTGCCATCTGGACTATACAGTGGTGGTAGTGGTATCATCAATCCATGACACATTGTTTGACAGTGATGGAATGTAAACGCCATCCATTCAGCCTAGACATGACATTTTGGTGGGCAGTCGGTGAGGATACTGGAATTGAATGTAATCAGCCTAAAACAACTTTATTACCAAATATGTTGGTACACTTTGTCAGCCACAAGTTAAAGTATGCAAAAGTTTGATTGTGCACAACGGTTATTTTATTGTTTAGAAATTCATATGCCTTTTACCCTTTGATCTGCCATATTTTCACAGGGTGAGGGTGTACCTAGATTTAATTGATGATGAGTATGATTCCTGCTAGGAGTCTTTCCTAAACATCAGGACTAGGCTGAGGAATTCTGCCTGCTTGTATACATGAAAATAAAACCTGTTTGAAAAGCAGTTGCCTTAGTTCACAGTGAGACAGAGTGAAGAGAAAAGGCTGAGGTGCTAGGTCAATGACTCATCTGTAGATGGCCTGTATGCTGTTTAATCTGGGTATGGAAGTTGGAAGCCTATACTTAAGACAGCAATGCATATTCCCCTTTATGTTTTGGGGTCTGGCTGTGTTCTGTGAATTGATTATTGTGTTAGATTTATATGTAATTTCTTTTGTTTTATCCTGCTGGTACAAGTGGGAATCAAACCCTCTCTATACCATCTGTATTTGATATTGGTGACAGTGGTGCCAATAGATTTGTGACATTTTGGTTGGCAATGGTAGGGTTTAATGCCCATCCATGACACCCAGTTGTGACATAGTGTACAATAAATTAAGTGTCTATCAGACATACTAAATGACAAGCATTTTTATGGCTAGACATCTTATAAACTAAGTAATTGTTGATTTAAATAAAAAAAGATATTGAAGGATTTGCCAAAAAGACCACATTAAACATATGTACAAATGAAAGTGTGGCAAAAAGGGATGCCAGTAGCAAGGGTAGGCTGCATTAAAAATGAATGCCAAGCCTCATATGTACATAATGTGACTGATACAGATAGTGGTAATGATTCATGGACATAGGGTACAGTGAAGAAGCTGTGAAAGTTTATTATCTTTTAAACTGCATGTGATCAAAGATGAAGATGTTAAGAATTGAACTGGTTACAGAAGCAGCATTATCCATAATTTATGTTACTGATTTAATAAAATATTTCAAACAATTTCACTGAAAGAAAAAAAAACTCAGCACAGCTATATATGTATATAAGTGAAAATGTGTAAGTGCTTAGCAGGAGGTGAGCAGCACTAATGCATCAGATACTAGATGTGGAAAATTAAATGGAGCTGGGTTTCATTCATGCTGTTGTATGTATCTTCACAAAATAAGAAAACAGAAAAAAAGACTGCAGTTAAACTCTGTTTTAGCTGCTAGTAGATTCAAAACATATTTTATCTAAGAAATGAGAACCTTTAAGAATATAAAAGCAAATTCTGTGATAAAGTGTCAGTCCAAAGTTTTATAAATACAGCAGGATGCCATATGACTGAGCCTCGGGATAAAAATTACAACTGCAAATGGTGAAAACTACATAACTACTATTCAAAGTAGAATATACTGTGTAGGTAATGCTGATAGTTCATTCATTTATGTGGATCTTTTAAGAGGAAAAGCAGAAGGTATTTATTTTGTGAATATTTTAAAGTTATCATAAAACCAGTGTTGAGTACTATGTAGTATTTATCTGTTGTTACAGATACATTTTTGCAAACTTATAAGGATAAAAGCATTTCAGAAAGATTGTCTTAGGGCAAGTTTACCTAAAGTTGCAATTCTTTAAATAGTACTATAGAGCTGATAAGTATATTTGTTGGCACTTTTTAACTGTTCAGTGTTCTGCACTGTTTTAATTTTTGCTTGACTGAATTATTTATATATTTGCTGGCATTGTTTTCTAATACTCTAAATGCCTCAATTTTGATTTTTTTCCCTAATTTACTGCTTTCTGCACACATTTTTAGTCATTTTTTAATTTAATTGCATTTATTCAAACTGTATCTGCTTTAATATTGCTACACACTCGTGTGCTAACTTGCACTGCATTTGAATTGTTTTCCTTCTGTTTTAGCTGCTTTTCTGTAAAAAAAAAATAAAAGTATTAAGCTTGCTTCCCACCTTTCATGTAACTAGTCTAGTCCAGATACAGATTTGCTGTATCCAGGACCGTTTGTAAGCTTCTGTGCCCTTCCAAGCCTTTCTGTGTTGGAGGGAAGCCTTCTAGCTTATCAGTGGGAGTGGTAAGCACTAGGTAGCCTATCTACCACAAGCGGAGTGGTTTCTGGCTCAGAAATTGTAGTTTAGTGGCCATTTGGACAGTTTTTCCATCCCATTCAACTTTCTGGTTTAAAAGCCCGAGTTTGCACTTGTTTCCCACCTTTCCTGTAACTAGTCTAGTCCTGATACAGATTTGCTGTATCCAGGACTGTTTGCGAGCTTCTGAGCCCCTCAAGCATTTCTGTGTTGGAGGGAAGCCTTCTAGCTTATCAGTGGGAGTGGTAAGCACTAGGTAGCCTATCACCACAAGAGGAGTGGTTTCTGGCCCAGAAATTGTAGTTTACTGAACGTTTAGGCAATTTTTCCATCCCTTTCAACTTTCTGGTTTAAAAGCCCATGTTTGCACAGGTTTGCACTTGTTTAAGCTCTGCTCAGCAGCGCCGAGCTAAGGTAAACTATTACTGGTGCCAGAAAGTCTGCTCTTCAGTTTTTCCCTTAGATCTTGCTAGTTCTTTCTCCCTTGCACTTCAAATAGCCTGATCGTTTTGCACTTCAACAGCTTTTTGTAGCAATTATTGTAGCACGTCTAAGAGCCATCAGCACTAGTCATTCTTCATGGAAATAGCTCCAGTACTTACTAGTTATGACCACCCCTCCTGGCATGATTAAAGGATAGTTCCCTGTGCTTTCTCCCATTAACCTGGTGCACTTGGGCATTCTGAGGCAGTGTAGCAACTGCCTCATGTACATACACAACCCTCTCCTCTTACCTCCCAACACTCAGAATTGTGAGAGATGCACTTATATCAGCAAATTGGAAGCTATGCACTCTCCAGCCAAGACCGGGCTAGCTGGTCAAGATGAGAAGGTCAACACCTGCACCACACCACATGGAACACATAGCCCTCCAGAACGCCCACTATCACTGCTCTCGCATAAAAACACAAACCACACACCCATCTTTTCAGAGGCATGAAATATAAATTTACTCAAACAGCAGAGAAATCCAAGACAGAAACGCACTCGACCACCACAACCCAGTACAAACCACAGGACACATAGCTCACCTCCACAGTGTACCCCTCAACCTAAGCCCCTAATGCTAAACACCTTGCTCAATACACTAATCATAGATTACTCAATAGTGAGGCACACAGATGTCCCACTCACTAAGTTGAATAAGGAGAAGGTAACAGTCAGCTGTCTACCAGGTGCCAGAATCCAACACATAACACATGCACTCATGTCTCTCCACAACAAGTACAAGTATGACTCTGTCATTGTCCCATGTGGGTGTGAATGACCTGGGATACACCTCCCTGGACTACATGAAAATAGACATGGTGGAGCTCTGAGATTATGTGGTGCAGGCAGATATGACACTAGCCCTCAGCAGTATCCTACCATCACCCAGAATGATACCACAGTACAAACAAAAAATGATTGACTTCAACAATTGGCTAAGATTCTGGTATCATTCTAAGGGGATCCAGTATCTGTCTGCTTGGGATGACATGATTGACAGACCTCAATGCTTTGTCAGAGATGGCCTGCATCTGTCACTCCTGGGTTTCCGGGTACTGGCTAAGGCTCTTGCCACTCCTAAAGTGCCCTTTTTAGGTGGTGTTCCAAAGACTAAATTACCACCATAACAGCTGTAAATAAATGCAATCTGAGGGTCTTGCTCCTCAATGCTAGAAGTCTAAATCTCAAGATGCACTCGCTCGAAGCATTCCTCAAAATGGAGAACACCAATATTTGTGCCAGAATGGAGACCTGGTTTAAAACGGCAGAAAGCACCCCTACACTACCAGGCTATAACTCATTCCACACCTTTCAGCTCCAAAACATGGACTGAACTCCAAAGGCGGCGGTGTCTCCATATTCATAAGTGATATGTACACCTCCAGACTAGTAGGCCAGCATAATGCATCTGATATTTCAGGTACAACTAACAGTGGGTAAGACTGTGATCCAGGTCATAGCCTGCTATAGGTCCCCAACCATGCCCCTAGACTCTCACTCCATGTTCCTAAGCACCCTGGAATCTATCAAGATCCAACCCAACACTCTCATACTAGGAGACTTCAAATGCCCCTCCATCAACTGGGAAAACTACTCAAGCACAAATGCACTGGCCCAACGCTTCCTGGAATTCATCAGTTCCTATGCCCTGGATCAGCTCATTCTTACCCCCACTAGAGGAAGCAACATCCTTGACCTGGTTATTACTAACATGGGCAACTGTTGCTCTACACCAATAGTCAATTCATCCCTGGTTAGATCCGACCACAAACTAATCACCATGGAAATCCACATCTCACCCACACCCCCTGCAAAGATATCCACCATGAAAAACTTCTCCAAAGCTGACTTTGGACTCCTAAAAACAGAGGTGGCTAACTTCACGGCACCCATGATAATGGAAAATAGATGCATGGCTGCCAAATCATACACCAGTGCACTGCACGACCACGTACATAAATACATGGAACTAGCCATACCTAACAGAACCAAGACACTCTCTTCCAAAAAAAGGAAGCCAGTCTGGTGGTACCCTGCCTTTAATTAACTCAACAACAGAAGGAAGAAACTGTTGCAGAAAAAGGTGAAGTCCCAAGACTGGAAAAATTCCCTTATTAGCCTCAACAAAAAGTTGAGATCTCTCATCAAAACCTCCAAGGCCAACTATGAAGGCAAAATTGTGGCAGACACTAAAAACAACCAAAAAGCCTTCTTTAGTTATATCAAGAATCTTCATGGCAATACCCAGATTTGCTCTGAGTTACTGCACAATGGTACCACCTATACTGAGCCAACAGATATTGCCAACAAACTGACCGACAGATTCAGTGCCAACTTCACCCCCCCAAAGGACCAGTCTCAATACCAGAAGAATGCCAGGCACCCTGCATTACTGCAGCACAAGTTAAAGCTGCATTGTCTAAGGCCAAGAATATGGCTTCCATAGGACCCAACATTATCCCAGGTTATGTTCTACATGAATTACAAAGTGAACTGGCACCACATCTGTATGCTCTGTTCACTCACAGCATTACCTCAGGCTTTGTCTCTACTGAATGGTGCACTGCTACAGTCATCCCTCTCCATAAAGGAGGAGTGACTACAGACCCTGGAAATTATCACCCCATTAGCCTGATGAGTCTGATATCTAAGGCTATGGAGCGCATCATCATGGACTTAAATTAACAAGGATATAGGGAATCTACAAACTCTAGATCCCATGCAGTTTGGTTTTGTGAAAGGTAGATCATGCCTGCTCAACCTGGTTAACTTCTTTGATTCAGTCACCTGAGCGGTGGATGAAAGTAAGGCAGTTCATACAGCCTGCCTCGATCTGGACAAGGCCTTTGATACCATTCCCCACTCAGGAATTTTTGATAAACTCACCAAACTAGGCATCAACCTCTATATCATTAGGTGGGTTGCAAACTGGCTCACAGATAGAACACACAGTGTGAAAGTAGCAGACTCCAAGTCAGACTGCCAACCAGTCATGAGTGGAGTCCCACAGGGATCAGTCCTGGATCCTCTCCTGTTTGGCATCTACTCAGAAGTCCAGGCCAACATGGAGGGACTCTGGCCGACCAAATTCGCAGACGACTGCAAGCTGGGAGCCATTATTAACTCCCCAATTGATGCAGACATCCTACAGAAAGGCCTCACTGAGACTAATGACTGGTGTCAAAACCATGGCCTTAAGCTTAATACCAAAAAAATGCGTCATCATCCCCTTTGGGAAAAACTCAGTTCTCACTAATTACCACATCAATGGGAGCACACTGAACAATGAAGGCATTATAAGAGATCTGGGGACACAGGTTGATCGCAACTTCTCTTTTGACCACCACATTGCCACTGTGATCAGAAAGTCCTTCTATGTGGCACATCCCATTACCAAGGGTTTTGCATCCAGGAAGAAAGAGGTAATCATTTCTCTCTACTCTTCCCTCATTGGACCAGTCATAGAGTATAATGCCCAATTTGGCATGTACCTCACTAGACACCTGCAACAGCTGGAGAGGCCACAAAAGTACCTCATTAAGAGGATCTTAGGCCTTAAACACATGCCTACATGGACAGACTCAAAAAACTCCAGCTATTCTCTATCTCATATCATCTACTAAGAGGTGATCTCTGCTTGACTTACAAAGCCATGTCTAACCCAACTCTGTTAGAAAAGCTACATCTAAAAGAAATCCCAATCCCTCCGCACCACATGCTCCAGAGACCTTAACCTCATTACCACAATCAACAGAACATGCTGGAGGGACAGGTTCATAACCCAGAGAATGCCCATGCTCTGGAATAGACTTTCCATACATGTCAAGCAGAGCACCTCCCCAGCCCTCTTCAAGAGAAATCTTAATGAGTGGATGGGAAATAGAAAATTCACTCCAGGGATCATTCCAGTGGCTCTACTTGATAGAGGCACTGGGAACTAACAATAGGCGGCACAATGCCAGGGCACTTCTATGGGCTAGGCTTGTAAAGGCCCCAGGGCCATTTGCCTAGTACACACCTTTGAACTTTATTATTCATATAACATTATTCCTCAACATTCACAGTTAAAATTCTACCATTCTGAGTATTGCAGTTACAGGCCCTGGAATTTCAACAGAAAGCATTGGGGGTCTATTTATAATAAAAATGAAAGAAAAAGGAAAGCAGTGAATATTTCATTCTTGTCAAAGAGACATCTCCAAATCTACTGTAAACCAACATAAACACTGTTGAACTTTTAATGGCTCTGTAAAAAAGAGTGTTGACACATTTGAAAGACTAAGAAAGGTAAAACAAAGCAAATACTATTCAAGAAGGTTCTACAAGACTACTGCTTTCTCTTTCATAAACTCTTTATCAAAGCAATTTCCATGGTAGAATAGACAATTTCCAAGAGACATTGTTAAATATTTAAGCAATAACCCATGCTTGGGTGTGGGTAATGCTGGATTTACCCACAGTTGGTGTGGTTTGGTCATGAGGATGAAGCCCGAGTGGCCAAGCAAAGACAACCGTGGGAAAATCCAGCAGTACCCACACCCAGAGGTGGATTATTGTTATTATACAATGACATTATTTAAGAAAAAAATACTTACTTTTCTTAAATAATGGCATTCTATAATGCCGCCTTGCTGCCCTTCCGCAGCTGCCCAGTATTCTGCGGCAGTTCTGATGTACTGCGCATGCGTATGCATTTAACATAGCGAGATAACAGCAACGGAGCTCTTCAGTTCTCCGTTGCTGTCCAACAAAAAAAAAAAAGAAAAAAAAAAGAAGACTTATACTAATGTAAAAAGTCCAGGCGACCGGACCTTTTTCCATTAGTTGTTGTGTCTTTCGGCTTTTCGGTTAGGGGTCACCACAGCGGAACTCCAGTCTGCTAATGATTGGCAGTAGATTTTTATGTGCTGAGTTGCCAGCCCTGATGCACAACCTTCAACGAAGGTACACCCATTCACGCATGTCTCCACACAGAATATGCTCTAGCTGAGAATCGAACAGGACAATGTCTTACTGTGAGGTGACAACGCTACCGCAGCACCACCACCGCAGTCTTAGTATAAGTCTGATTTACAACGTGCACACTGACCAATCAGCGTGCACATTTTGGAATATTAATGGGGGGGTCATTGTATAATATGCGTATCTTCACAGTTCTTACTACTTAGCAAGTATATATATATCATGGGACAGTTTCTGCAGTGAACTAGACTGCTTAATCACTTTGGAAAGCCATAGACCAAGACACAGACTGATAAGATTGCAAAAAAAACAAAAAGAGTAGATTTTAAAGGTAAAAAAAAAATGGGAAGTTCTAGACTAACATAGACTCAGGATGATAAGGTTGCAACAATCCAGAAAAGCAGACTTAAAAGAAGATTATGTAAAACAGTTAATAGCTGCTATCATAAAACACAAAACAGTTCTTTGCTCTAGAGTCTGGATATTATTTTTCTCTTCACAGCTCTTATGACAACTGTGAAAATTAACTTGCACTCAGTCAAAAGGAAAAATGACAACTAATTATTTAAACTAAGGACCAAAAAAGCAAAGTGGAATGCATATCAACGAACACCAATAATCAGGGAAATACTGTGCAATGATCCTCAATTAACTTGTACACACAGTCAAAAGGAAAATGTTTGACTAAATTAGATATCATAAAATAATTTCCTTAAGTGAAAAATAAAGTTTAATCTTTGTGGGACTTCTCCAACATAAAATATTAGAGAATATTATAATTCACTAAAAGTGTACCCGCGGTGGTGGTGCTGTGCTTTGTGGGACTTCTCTGACATAAAATATTACAGAATATTATAATTCACTAAAAGTGGTGGTGCTGCAGTAGTGTTGTCACCTCACAGTAAAACGCTGCCCGGTTCGATTCTCAGCTAGAGCGTCTTCTGCGTGGAGACATGCATGAATGGGCGTACCTTCGTTGAAGGTTGTGCATCAGGGTTGGTAACTCGGCACGTAAAAATCAACTACCAATCATTAGCGGACCGGAGTTCTGCTGTGGCGACCCCTAACCGGGAAAAGCTGAAAGACACAAACAATTATAATTCACTAAAAGTGCCTGTAACATTTCCCTTTAGACCTTTCACTCAGGGTAAGTGGCACAATGAAAAAACTCAAGAAATACACCTTTTTAATGAAAACACATTGGTTTCATTGGATATAAATGCTGAGAATTCACAGATGTCAGTTAAACGTTGTAAATGCTGCTGAAAGCAGAAAAAAAAAATGTGGTACACCAAAACATCCAAAGCTAAGCTGCTAAGAAAACTATTGTCAGTGGCAGAAGCTTCCAGATCAGCAAGCAACTGTCATAAATCTTGTAATACCTTATAAATGAATTGCTGCTTTTTATATAAACACAGAGCGTAATTAGGAAAATTAGACAGAGCATGTTAAATGTCTGTAATATGTCTTTTTTATTTCTTCACATAGCTATTATGACAGAATGAGAGGTGTTATAATACAACTGTATCTCTTAGCCAAAATTACAGAATTTTGAATATTATCACATTTCTTAGATGAAAAGCACTTTCCAGCTTTGACAGTGTAACAAAAAATTGAATTCAGATAACCAACTGCTGAATTACATAGTCCATGAATAAAAACCCTAGAATAAATAAACAATTGTTTGTTTTAATATTATATTATAAAATGTATTCATCGTTTGTCAGGCAACTCATAGATAGAGAAAATATCACTAATTATCAAATAAAATAATACAGTAGTGTTCATATCACTGAAATACTTAACAGAAGGGAAAAAATAAAGGATTCTGCCTTAAGCTACCTCTAATACACACCTGGCAAGCTGATGAATGTCATTTGTTTTGCCAGAGCTCAAGTGCTTAAAACGTAATAATCTGAACACAGAGTTTTAGAAATGGTACTTTTGTCTGAATTTGTTTGAAAAGGAAAAAGGTAAATACCTGATTATTTGTGCAAAGAGCAAGTAATTACCTTTTCTGTGAAAAAATGACAACCTTGGAGGTGACTATATTAAGTAGTAGGGAAATAGGCACTTGCCTACACCACACAGAACATTTATTGTAGGCCAATGTCCAAGTATGATGTTCTAATCATAATTTTTATGCATTTGAAATGGAAATTTTGATCCTTTTTGGGAGATCCCATCAAGTATCCTTTTGTTGTTGACACTCACTTACTTCATACTATGCCGCATCAAAGCCATGCGTTTGGAGAGTTTCTCCCTAGGCTTCTGCTGAAAATAGGCCTAGTTGGACTTTCCCGGTCAACAAATGTTAAATAAATAAATTAATTAATTAAATTAAATAAAATAAATAAAGCACTGAACATTTAGACATACTAACTTGTACGTAAATGCACAAAACCATTAACCTGAGTGTAGAAACCCTAGAAATACATTCACTTGTGTCACATGGGATTTTATGCAAATGAACTTGTAACGATTTCAACCAAGTAGTTTTGTATGTGGCGTCCCGTTTGCACCCTGATGTGAGTGGCTTTAACCTTACCACCCTTTTATATGTATATAATCACAACACGGTTACTCCATCTCAGAGAAAGAGTTGCCATTCAAAAATATTTTTTTTTTAAATGAGAAAATGCAAATATGCAAGCTCGAGCAGGCATGCAGCAAAAAAGAAGAAGATGGAGAAGGAAAAGAAGAAGGCGGTGGAGGAGAAAACAGGCACTTAAGGCTTCAGCACCTGAAGGGAAACCTATTCTTATTTCAGACGAGAGGGCTGTGGACTAACTGCTGAGAATGTCTAACAATCATTACTCATGTGTTAGAAACACAGAAAAGGCAGGAAGGAAGTCAAACATGTTGTTCTGATTTTCACTGCACCCCTGAATGCAAAAATGAGACAATTATTTGCTTAAATAAAATATTAACAGATGTGCACAATTATTCAGATGATTATTAGATATGACACTGAAAATGTACATTTCAGTATACTGAGAGAACGAGCTGGAATTGGCAGAATAACAATAGGAGAATACTTGGAAATCCCCTCATAAATACCAGTCTGTTGGCAGTTTAAGGTCCTGTCAGTATTTTATACCTCATTGCCTTTAAATATTATATCATAAACTTGCTGTTGTGCATATTTGATATAGTTAATATTTGCCATCTGTGACTCTGAGCAAGTGACTTAACCAGACAGTGCCCCTGGATCAGGCTAGAAAAGGGACACTTTTGTCCAATGGACTTACCTGGTCAAAAAAAAATAAAACAAAATCGAAATAAAAATCCTTGGGTATTAGTGTTATTATTTAAAGTCAGATTAAGTAGATTTACTAGTGTTAAGGCAGAGGAGAACCATTTATGCCATACACAAAAGGCAAATTGTAGTGGTTTGTTTCTTTTGGTAGATGTGCATGTTATTCAAGTTTGGTATGATATATGATTGTACTCCATACAGTAAACCCATAATGATCAATGAAATGAAAATAAACAAATAAACAAATCTGAGAGAAAAGTCCCAGTCTTTAAGCTCTGTATTTATTAAATTTTAAAATGTAACCAACTATCACATGTTAAACAATGTACAGATAATGAAGAATCAGACATGTGCTCTGATTAAAATATAAAACTATACCACAAAAAACAAACAGAATATGAAAGCATCATTGACAGGAAATAATATGAAATTAGAAAATGTGGTTATTGCTTTTAATGGAGGGAATAAATAAGATACACAGTGCTAGCATTGCTTTTTGGATGTTTATAAAATTCATTAGATGTTTTAGTTACTACATAATGACCCGACTTTACTGAAAAACAAAATATAATTATGAGAAATAAAGTAAGAGAAGTGACACCTACAGATAAAACTACCAGGTGAGGATCAAACAAGCACTGATCTGTTGTTAAACTTGTAGTGCCCATGGACAAACTCCACCTCAAGAATAAGGTCATCCCTCCCTGATATAAATAACATGGATACTCTGTTGTGCCACTGCTGCAGTATGTTCATGTGAAATAAGCGTATTCACAATAGTGACAGTGACAGTGACAGCCTATACGCAGGCCTTGCAAATAAATACCTGCATGCTGTGCTACTTTCTGATTAAATGAACATGAATCTGTGGCAAGCCCCAGTACTCACTAGGCCCAGAATGCAATGGCGATTTGGCGTGGTTATCCACCTACTACCACTGTGGTTAGGAAAGTAATGTAGATAATCCATTTATTTATACATAGGCAAAAATAAGGCTGTGCAAACCTTGGTTCTGTAATATAAGGCTGTTTAATAAAGATTACATGAGAAAGAGAATCATACAATTTTCATGGACTGTTCTGAGTACTTGTTGTTTTAAAATATTATTTTATATCATTGGGCTCTTAAAATAATGCCTCTAAATGTTTTTTTTTTCACACCTACAGCCTTATACCTCTTTATCTTATCTGAGCACAAGCTTGCATGTGCCTTCTTTCTTCAAAGATGCAGAATAAATGACTAATTACTTTGTAATATAAAATACCCATGCTGTTTGCTGAAACATAATGCACTGACCAGCAAGTCTATAACCGTCTAGTAGAAAGCTCCATTTTTCAGTAAACTACATGAGTCACTGGTAATCTCTTCATTTCTCAGCCAAAAAATGCATTTGTAAGGATTTCTCTCAAAAATGTTTTTAATTTAACAAAGGAAAAACATTCAAATAACTTTATAATTCAAAACACCAGGGTGAACAGAGTTCAGTTTTTATGCTCACTGTCTGAGCTGCCTGCCTGAAGACCAAGAGCAAGTCATACTATAGGAATGCAGAACTTTCAAAAATATTTATCCTAAAAATGTATCAGCTCAGACTTTCAGTTTCATGGCAGCAATTATTCTAACAGCTAGTGCTCTAAGGGAAGTTAATGCTGTCCCTGTCTCAGTGACTAGCCCATAAATTATAAATCATGGAATGTCAGAATTCTTCATGGAAAATACAGGGAAACAATGAATAATGCATTTAAAAGACTGCAAAAGGCAAGACTTGCAAAAACACGTTAGGAATAATGGTTTAAATGTGACTGTGTGTGTGTGTGTGTGTGTGTGTGTGTGTGTGTGTGTGTGTGTGTGTGTGTGTGTGTGTGTGTGTGTGTGTGTGTGTGTGTGTATATATATATATATATATATATATATATATATATATACACACATGTATGTGTGTACGTGTGATTTTGTGTGTGTGTGTGTGTGTGTGTGTGTGTGTGTGTGTGTGTGTGTGTGTGTGTGTGTGTATATATATAAATAGATATAGATATATGGATCTACTCTGAAAGATCAAATCTCATATAATTGAAATCCATTTTTGCAAAAGCAGAAATACCCAAATGGCAAATTTTTCCCAGAGTAAGTAAACACTTGCCCAAACTTAAACAAAACACACACCAAAGTAAGTAAAATCCACCTAGGTGGGGGGAGGTCGGGCTACACCCCCCCCAACTATATATACCAACTCCAGGATCACACTACAATGGAGAAAAGGGCATGTTGGGCAAGTGCTTGCTTAACCTGGGTAAAATTCACGTTTCGGGTATTTAAGCTTTCGCAATTTTCATCTTGTAAAAATGGATTTAGATTATGTGAGGTTTCACATTTCAAAGTAGATCTGTATACGTGTGTGTGTGTGTGTGTGTGTGTGTGTGTGTGTGTGTGTGTGTGTACATACATACATATATATATATATATATATATATATATATATATGTGTGTGTGTGTGTGTGTGTGTGTGTGTGTGTGTGTGTGTGTGCGTGCATATAAATCTATGTGTGTGTGATTGCACACGCGCATGTGTTTGTGTGTAAGGGCTTGTGACTGTGTGGGGTGTGTATAAGCATAACATATCTTTTTGTTTTTCTTCTCTACAGCTTTTTAATAAGAGTTTTAGTTATATACAAACAAAATAATATACAAATAAAAGAAAACCAATAGATACCCACATTCAGCCATTCAGCCAGGGGGCACAGCAAGCTCTGTGCAAATGTTCCTCTACTTTGCACCCCTTTTTGCTACCTCTTCCAGGTAAGAATTGCTCCACTTAACTGAATAACTTTTTCATGAAACCCATCAAGTGAAAACAGGCAGAGAGAAGGGGTAATCTACAAAAGTATTTTTTTTTTACAAAGGGCAAAACTCCCAAGCACCCCATGTAAGAGATTGTGCCACTGCTCCTCCTCCTTTGCTAATTTAAGTAACTCCAAGATGGAAAAATCTCTGTCTAAGTTATACATATTTCTGCAAATTGCCCATTCGGTTTCCTGCATTTGACCAAATGGAGTTTAACAGAAAAGCCATTTAACAGAGCAAAAACATATACTCTAAATGTATGAAGAACTAAGCTCCGCCATTGCTTATAAAAATACATTTCAGTGACTATTGCCACCCTCTCTCATCTGTGACACTACCTGCTGTTACTCTTGCATCTCATCACTTTTAGTGGGCAGCTTACGCCTTTGTCTCCCCAGGTATTTCCCCTAACATTTTATACTACCCCTTACCTTCAGTAGTGCCGTACATCAATATCTTTTTTCCTCTTTCCTTTCCCTCATTCGCTTCATACATTCTAGAATTTTGAGCATTTCCTCATATTTCATTTACTCCCTTTTCCTTAGCATTTTGGTGACCATCCATTGTACAGATAGATGCCAGTCTCACTATGTGGCTTCCTAATGATGTCGCAAAAGTGTTGTGTTTCATGACATAATGCTATCTGCATCTCCAGAGTCCACGAACTAGAAACATGTGTTGTTTTTTGCCCTTTTTAATAATGCCAAAAATATCAGTTCTACCTGACCCCTATGGGTATCCACTCTGGCAAAGATTATTACTTTATGAATCCATATTCCATCTGACAGAAATGCAGCTCGGATCACTGATTACAAATTACACTAAGCTGAGATGGCTAGTTCTTGAATTTTGAATAAGACATTTTCTATAAGCCAGTAAGTTAAGCATAAGAACTTAACAGAGGTATTAGTTAATTCAGAATTCATCAGATCTGATGAAGTCTGGGGTTGAAAGCACTTATCAGGAACAGTTGTTGGACAAGATACCCCAATTTTTTTTGAATACCTCAGTTAAATGCTAGTGTTTAGTTTATAGGTTTATAGAAAAAAGAAATCCAGAATTCAAGGGCTAACCATCTTGCCTGTGTGTAACATTTACTGTTTGCTCTGCTAAAAGTTCCAGATGAACAACAGCAGGATAGTTGATTGCTGATTGAAAAACTGTGTCTGTTATGTAGGATCACTGATTATAAACATTGGAGGTGCAAGCTTAATGTTTAGACCTCTGCAAACTTCTTTGTTTTGATACAATTTTCCACATTTCATTTATTGATGACTTGGCCTCACCGCAACAAATCTTCTGTTTCCTTGCTGTGTACTTTAACACAGCAATGGTGTGTCAGAGATTTGCTAATGAGTTGATAATAGCAACTTTCTCATTGCAGCCATAGCTGTCTTGGAATCATATTTTCTCACTGTTGTGTAAATTGGCATACCTGCTGTAGGCAATTTACGTGAATGGTGAGAATCTTTTTGAATCCCAGGGTTATTATTTACAAATGTTCCTAATGTGACAGTAGCTTTTCCAAGGGCAGTTACCTTTAATGTACATCTCTTTAGCTTGATGTAATATTTACAAAATCATCCAATGTTTATAGTGCAAATGATTAAAGCTATGAGCTGTTAATGAGCTCATCCATTAGCCCAGGGTTTGATTCCCTCAGCCACTATTTGTCTACTCTAACACTCTGAGCAAGTACTTTATCCAGACAGTTTGAGTTCGAATGAAGTCCAAGCGCATCAGTGCTCTACACCAGTAAACAAATGCATCACCTTACTCGTGTCCTAACCCAGGTCTACCACTACCCCTACCCTAAACCCTTTGTCTAACAATATTACTATACAAGACACTCAAACACACTTTCCACAGACACACACACACACACACACACACACACACACACACACACACACACACACACACACACACACACACACACACACACACACCACTAAAACTGTCCTCTTAACTAGTCCTTACTCTAATCTTAACCTGCAAGCATTCCTGTGCACACACATTCCAACCTCTAACATTGGCCCACTTACCACTTTTGAGAAAATGGGTGTTTGGGAAAATGAGAGTTTGGGAAAACCAGCATTTGGGAAAAAAATACCACAGCTTACTTTGTTGAGAAAACAAATATTCAGCAAAGTAAGTTGCTTCCATTTGGGAGTATTCAACGGTCACAAAACTACAGGTTAACTCACCCTAGTCCAGCATGGTTTGTTAGATAATAAGGAAGCATTTTCCCGTTATTTATTTATTTATTTTGCATTTGTTTACAGGGGTAGTCCACTGGGTCATTATGAGCCCATTTTCAGTGGAGGCAAATGTGTTTTTGCTTGTAATCAAAAAGTGTTTATTATGGCATTGGCGGCTTCCTAAAATACGTTTTTTGTTTATTTATATATACAGTTTTAATCCAGTGCAGAAGCGTACTCGAGTATTCCATGTTCTTTTTACATGAACATAGGGGTGTAATCACACATAATCAGTAAAATTTCAAGGGTATATACAGCTAAAGTAACATATTTAACAGCTGGTTGAATTACTGGTATAATAACAAAGTGACAAAAATAAAGCAAAGCAAAGGTAAAGAGATTGACATTACATTGTATCTGCAAAAGGTGCTGATTTTTGAGTATGAGAGGCCTTCTAGGATGGTAGTAACTAAATATCAATCTAAGAGCAGGACAGTCTGATGGCTTATACATTAGTTTGTGTGTGGTAGTTAGTTGCAGGGAGAAAATAAAAATACAGTGAAGACCTATATTAAACTATAACAACAAATATAGTGCTATAAATAACTAACAATTAATAAAATCTAACATTAATAAAATAGGCTAACTCTACATACAAATTATGAGTCAATATTGCATCCTAGTTCCACTAAGTACTGCACTGTGTACTCGAAGATACATATTGTATTTTTTTATTTTCTATATGTACATGTGTCTTGTCTTGTATTTCAGTGGTAAAAGGTTGTTTTTTGTGTTTTCTGTTTATGATTTAGGTCTTTATTGATATTTAACAAATAGCATGCAGCAAAGTTGCCGTTTGGATCTTGATATGCATTTGCTGAATTGAGGTATGTTTCTGTAATTTCAATGATGTGCAATTTTCAGTTGGTTGTATCAACAGTTGTTTTGCATTGGTATTCTTCCATGCCCTTTGTTTGGTATGGCAAAATTGCCATATGTACTATGATTAAGCATCCTTTGAGTTGAAGTACGTTTCGTTGTGATTCTATGGGTTTGCAATTTTTGTTGATTGCATTAATGGTTGACGTTTTGCTTCTGCCACTTAATATGTTCCTTGCTTTAGTATTTATTGTTGATTAAACAGAAGAATAAACAAGGCTTCTCCAGCACATGCATCACTTATTTGTAATTTTAAGTAGTGGGGTTTATGGAGATGTTGTGGCTTTGTACTGATAGCTTTTGGCTGTCGAATGTAGACAAGTTAGCTGCTGACAATAAATATAACTTTCTGATTGGTTCATTTTACCATTTAGCAAGTAGATTTTTAGAACAGGTGATGAGTGTTTTGGATTTTAACTTTGTGTTTCTCTGCGGTGTGTTTTAAGGAGTATTCTTCGGTTTTGATTGTCAGGGGAGAGTGTTTGACAGTTTTTGATGAAGACAGAGTGGCACCTTGATTTGTTGATGATAATGATTGTTTTAATGAGTATTGTTTGTTTATATATTTTGTATTCATAAGAGTTACACGCTATATATATGAATACTATTATGGACATGCCTTCGGCGATTGGCTAATATTCCCATATCTCTTTTTGTTTATTGAATTAGGTTTCTGAATCTTGATTGTTTAAAAGTAACAAGGAGAGACAAATTGGATTTGGTTTCTATCTTAATTTTTATTGGTTACAGTTTTATTTTATGAACGTTGATTAGGAAAAGCCTTATTTGGCTTGGAAATACCATACATGTGCTGAAAGAATTAATACCTGGATGTGAGGTCTTTTTGGCCATTTGAATTATATACTAAGTCAAGTTTTAATAGTTGGCTTTCATTAAGTTATATGTTTTTCATTTGATGATAGAGGCTGATCCGCTTGATACCTTTTTGACAGGGCTGTGCTTTTGTGGTTTTATCAGTAGGGAAGGATAGATTAGATTTGGCCTATACTTTAATTCCTATTGGTTAGAATTCCATTTTATGAATGTTGATTGGGCTAAGCCTTTGTTGGCCTTTTGTCTTGAAGGGGTTACACATAAGGAGAGAGACAGAATTTGACTATGAAGCTCTATTTGGGTTTTACACTAAGTCAAGATTCAATAATTTGCTTGTTTAATATATGTTTTCTTAATGAGCTTTACTCAATATGTAGACAGTTTTATTTGTTTACCTTTGTTCATTAATTATTATTTGAGTTTACCCACTGGGGGGAAATTATTTATTTTTGATATGATGTGAACTATATATTGAAGGGCAGGCCACTTAATTCACGATTGGTATGTTCTTTCTCCATTTAGCCTATGATTGGTTATTTCTGTCTAATTCATGATTGGTTTAGACTGTATGTACTATAATTTGATTTGCTCTTTGTTATAATTTAACTGAAGTTTAGACGTGTGTTTAATATGATCTGATGAAGGCTTAGTCTGAAAGTGCTCATCATTTATACTGTTGCTTTTTTAAGGAATTGTGATGACTGGGGAGAGATGGGCGAAGGCTGCCAGCCTAGTCAAATAGAATTTAATATATAATTCAATCATTTGTATAAATAAATGTAAAATACAGGCTTGTGTTTTTAAATGAAAGAAAACACTGTAAAATGTGAACTTCAAGATGGTTGCAACATTGCTATCTGCTGTAAGGAAAACCAAGCCAAGCATTTCAAATGTCTTTGAAAGTACAATTATCTAAAAAATGGTGCCAGAGCGGCTAGCTGAACACATTCTTCTTATTGTTTTAACTTAAGGAATAATTGTTAGAGTGTACATGTGGAAGGTGCTTTATTGCTTTGGATTCTGCTAGAGTGTATATGTGAAATGCCTTTTATTGTTGTATTCTCCTGTGCAAGCGTTAGCTTGCTGAATAATGTAAATGGAGTTTCTATTAGCCTGGGAACTCAGAGCAGGTGTCAAGATGATGCAGTATGAATACTTGGAAAACCTAAGTGTCAAAAATGATATCATCTGAGGAGAACCCAGAGACATGTTTGTTAGCGATGTTTTATAAACTGTGTCTCAGAGAGAGATAGGAAGCATTTTGATCTTGATATCCAACTTACCAGCACTCTGCTTATGCTCACATGTACATTTCTAGCACTGTGATTTCTTGTAGGAATAGTTAAAGCTAGTAAAGATTAATTAGGTATTTTTCTATGAAATCAGACTTGTCCTACTGTATTATTTTAAGTTTCTGTGTGATATTTGAACTCTTAGATATCTCTGTGGTGTAGTAGTTTTGTCTTGTGTTTTAATTATTTATTATTAAATATTTTTAAAACCTTCTACTTGTGGCTGCTTTGTGTAGAGATAAGCTCTAGAATACATTGCATATTTATAGAGGTTATTGTAATAGGCCACTCTAAAGTAAGCCTTGACTGTTAGTCATACTACCATCAGATAATAATATTGCACAGTAATAATTGGACACCCTTCAAAGGGCCTTTCAGTAGCTGATATTATTAACTGAGTGGTGGGAGTAATTACAACCATATAGTCTGGGTAAAGGAGCACAGCTGGAGAATCTGTGTCAGCCTTTCCCAGGAGTGTCTGTGAAGTTGTATAAATACTTATCTCAAAGTGTGTGTGTGTTGTCAGCTACTTGGCAGGGGCACGAAACACTGGTTGGACAGAGAGGGTACTGGAGGTTTTAGCTTGCCCAGTTAGGCTGAGACCTGGACCCTATAGCTGTGCCAGTGGGGAGTCTTACTGGGGACCTGGCGAGCAAGGGAGCAACCAGCCCCAGACTGACTGTGATCTCTATGTGCACTTAAGGGAAATTCTACTTTACTGTGTGTATTAGTTATCCTTTCCTCTTCTAGGAGACAACCTCCCTGGTGTTAGTGGTGAGGACTGAGACTCCTTGATTGCTGGGCCATGGCATGGTCATCAAAAGTGTTTGGCAGTGGTGGGATCTACTTCACATACTAATTGACTTGTAGTGGTGTGGGTAGAGTAAATTCCTGTAGCTTATGTACAGTGATCTCTAAAAGTGTTTTGTACTCTAAAACAGCCATGCAGTGTATACTCAGAGTTCAGATCACAATTGTTTTATTTCTTTGGTTAGCTTAGTGTTAGTCAGGGTGAGCAGGCAGCATGTCAGCAGAAGTGTATGGAAAGCTGACAAGGGGCCAGCTGGCGGAGATGTGCCAGGCTAGGGGACTGGTGCATGGAAACCTAACTAAAGCAGACCTGATTGCAGTCTTGGTTACAGCTGCATTAGAAAACAGTAGCATGGAGGACAATCAGACTAACAGTGGAGATACAATATCCTTGGAGAATGGACAGCTCAATCTTTCTGCAGTGGACTTTAAAAATCCAGCTGGAGCTAAAGAGACTTGAGTTGGAGGTCAGGCTTATGGAAGTAAAAGCAGCTGAGAGAATGAGGAGCCTAGAAGCTGAAGAACTTGAACAGCAGAGGAGGCATGAGAGGGAAATGCTGACTCTTTGCCAGAGTCATGGAGGTAATGGGGAAGGGAGTAACCGGACCACAGAAGCACAAAAGGTCAGTAAATTTCTTCCACAGTTTAAAGAGGGGGATAATTTTGATAGCTTCATTCATATCTTTCAGTGGGTATGTAAACAGTATGAAGTTGACCAAGGGCACTGGGTACAGTTCCTGACCCCCTTACTCCATTGTAAAGCTGTAACTTCTTTAGCAAAAATGCATGACACTGACTGTTTTGATTATACTGCTGTAAAAAGACATTATGATGTTTTGCTAACACCTGAAATGTATAGGAAAAAGTTTTGTGAGCATAGATGCAAGGCAGATGAAAATGTATGTGAATATGTTGTTGAACTGAGCACTTATTTTCATAGCTGGGTGAGTGGATGTCAGGTCACCACTTTTGAAGGGCTGGCAGGCCTTTTGTTAAGGGAACAAGCCCTTAGCACTTTGCCTGAGGACATGAGGATCTGGTTAGCTGATAGGGTGCTACTTCAGAGGAGTTGGGAAAGAAGGGAGACCTATACCTAGCAATCAGGGCAGCCCTGCACAGGAAAGGGACCCCCAGTACTGCTCATGGGACTAAAGGAACCCATGGTGGGCAGCACAGACTGGCCCAACAGAATCCACCAGTAGTAGGGGAAGCCACTAGTCCAGGTACACATCCAGGAGTTAGGGTTAAATGTTGTGAATGCAACCAGTGGGGCTATGTGGCATACAGATGTCCACGGAGGCAAGGTGGGGAACCAAAGGTGAGGGAGCCAGTAAGTGGGAAAGACAAAATGCCAACAGTGGGTTGTCTTGAGAGAACAGGGGTATCGAACTACCACCCTGCAGATGTCCTGAGAGGGAAGGATTTGGATAAGGCAGTACTATGTACTTATGCAGTTACATGCAGTGAGGCAAGGAGACAAGCATGTGGGTCTGGTAGCCTGGGGGAGACCCAGACAGACTGCATACTTGCAGCCAGGACTGCTGGGGTGGCTACTTCAGGGAGTGAGCTACGCTGTAGCACTGAGACTGAATTTGAGCCACAGCTGCCTGTGGATACTGATGTTCCCTTGGACAGGGTAACTGCAAATGAAGAGGTGTGTAGTAGTACCCAGGCTGACAGTGAGGCACAACTGTCAGAGGAAGCCAGACTTCCAGTGGAAGGGGACCTGGGAAGGGTTACCAGGAGAGACTTGAAACAGGCTCAGCTCTCAGACCCTACATTGCAAGGCCTGAGGCAAGTAGCTAGGGAGGCACCTGATTCTCAAGGGAAGGGGGAATCTGTATACTGGA
Source organism: Protopterus annectens (assembly GCF_019279795.1). Classification (NCBI taxonomy): domain Eukaryota; kingdom Metazoa; phylum Chordata; order Ceratodontiformes; family Protopteridae; genus Protopterus; species Protopterus annectens. The sequence continues at coordinate 1,288,349,897 of NC_056743.1, read as the reverse complement.
ACAAAGGGTTACTGTACAGACAGTGGACCCCTGATGGAGGGATAGAAGGTAAGAGAGAGTACAGCAGTTGGTAGTGCCTAGAGCTTACCATCTGGCGCTTCTAGCCAATAGCCCATGATATTCACTTTGCAGGTCATATGGGCATAAAACATACAAAGAGGCATATTATGCAAAACTTCTATTGGCCTGGAATTTCCAGAAATGTAACAGGGTGCTGCAGGAACTGTGAGCAGCGCCAACATGTAGGCAAGGCAGGAGACAAGGTGAGAACTCCATTGATGCCTTTGCCTGTGATTGAGGAGCCATTTCAGAGGGTAGCTATGGATATTGTGGGTCCTCTGAGTACCCCAAGTTTCACAGGGAAAAAGTATATCCTAGTGATTGTAGATTATGCTACACAATACCCTGAGGCAGTGGCTTTATCCTCCATTGAGGCCGAGAAGGTGGCAAATGCTTTGCTAGATATTTTCAGCAGGGTAGGTTTCTCCAAAGGAAATACTGTCTGACAGAGGTGCCAATTTTATGTCAGACCTGCTGGCTTGTCTGTGGAAGTCCTGTGGGGTGAAGCACATGAAGACCACCCCCTACCATCCCCAGACTAATGGTCTTGTTGAGAGGTTAAACTCTACAATCAAGTCCATGCTACGGGCATTTGCAGATCAGTTTAAGAGGGAGTGGGACAAATATTTGCCCCATATGTTGTTTGCTTACAGAGAGGTTCCCCAGGAATACACAGGTTTTTCACCCTTTGAGTTGCTGTATGGGCATAGGATGAGGGGACCTCTAGATTTAATTTGAGATGAGTGGGAAGTTGAGTGGGAGTCTCACAAGGAGTCTGTTGTGGCATACGTCCTAACACTCAGGAGAAGGCTGAGGGAACTCATGGGCTTGGCCAAGGAGAACCTGGCAGAAGCCCAACAACAGAAAAAGGTGTGGTATGACAGGAATGCTTGAGCTGGAGAGTATGCTGTAGGGCAGCAGGTGATGGATCTCCTTCCTTTCAGACACAACAAGTTGCAAGCAGCTTGGGAGGGACCCTACAAGGTGAAAAGAAAGGTATGTGATGTTAACTACATGGTGGAAGTGCTAGGCAGATGGCAGGGGCACAAATTGTACCATGTTAACATGATGAAACCCTTCCATGATAGGGAGGCCCTTGTGCTGAGCATTTGCAGTGGATTGCAGGAGGAGTCTGAGGGAGATCTGGGGACTGATTACCTCAATGAGGCTTGGGCTGACACCTCGGTGGAAGGGGTAGCAATGTCCCAGTAGCTATCTCCTACCCAGGTTCGAGAAATCTAAGCAGTGTTGCAGGAGTTTGGGGGCATGTTCACTGGGAAACCAGGAAGCATATACCTGGCGCAGCACCAGGTGGATACAGGACCCCAAAAGCCTATCAGACAGGCCCCTTATAGGGTGCCTGAGAGAATCCAACAGACTCTGAGGGAAGAGGTACAGGAGATGTTGGAACTAGGGGTGATTCAAGAGTCCAACAGTCCCTGTGCCTCACCAGTGGAGTTAGTGCCAAAGATGGATGGCAGCAACATGTTCTGTGTGGATTACAGGAAATTAAATAGTCACACAGAGTCGGATGCATACCCCATGCCTAGGACAGATGAGGCCCTAGAGCAGCTGGGTGGGGCTAAGTATCTTACAACCATTGATCTTACCAAGGGTTACTGGCAGGTGCCCTTGACTCCCAGTGCTAGAGAGAAGTCAGCCTTTGCAACTCCTTTTGGCTTGTATGAGTTCACAAAGATGCCCTTTGGAATGAAGAATGCCCCAGCGACTTTCCAGAGGCTGGTAAATCATATCTTAGCAGGAGCAGGAGGGTTTGCCCTTGCTTATATGGATGATATTGCTATCTACAGCCATTCCTGGTAAGAGCATCTTCAGCATGTCAGGGAGGTGCTGGGCAGACTACAGAGGGCATGGTTGACCATTAAGCTGAGCAAATGTCAGGTGGGTATGGCAGAGATCTCCTACCTAGGACATAGAGTGGGGAGTGGTAAGATAATGCCAGAACCTGCCAAACTGGCAGCTATTCAGGCATGGCCTGCACCTGTTACCAAAAAGCAGGTGAGGGCATTCTTACGGACAGCAGAGTACTACAGAAAGTTCATTCTCAATTATAGTACCATGGCTGCTCCCCTCACAGCCCTGACAAGGAAGAATACACCAGATAAGGTAGTGTGGATCCCAGCATGTGAGCATGCATTTCAGAAGCTTAAGGAAGCTTTGGGAGGACCCCCTGTGTTAGCCAGTCCAGACTACAGCAAAGACTTTGTTTTGCAGGTGGATGCTTCAAAGTATGGGGTGGTGGCTGTACTTAGCCAGATTGCCTCAGAGGGAGAAGAGCCCCCAGTGGTTTATCTCAGTCATAGGCTCCAACCCAGGGAGGAATGCTATGCAGCGGTAGAAAAGGAATGTCTAGCTATAGTGTGGGCACTGCAAAAACTTCAGCCTTATCTGTATGGAAGAAAATTCACTGTGATGACAGATCAGAACCCACTAACATGGTTAAACAGAGCCAATCAGCAAAATGCCAAGTTCTTAAGATGGAGTCTGGGGTTGCAAGCATATGATATGTTAGTGCAGCACCGCAATGGGAGTTGCAATGCCAATGCAGATGGGCTCTCAAGACAGGGAATGGGGTGAGATACACCCAGGTAGACCTGACACTCTCAAGCGATGTTTCTCAAGGGGCACTTGAAAAACTTGCTTGAGTTCCCCAGGGGGAAGAGATATGATGATTGGGGAGAGATGGGCAAAGGCTGCCAGCCTAGTCAAATAGAATGTAATATATGATTCTATCATTTGTATAAATAAATTTAAAATACAGGCTTGTGTTTTTAAATGAAAGAAAACACTGTAAAATATGAACTTCAAGGTGGTTGCAACATTGCCATCTGCTGTAAGGAAAAACAAGCCAAGCATTTTAAATGTCTTTGAAAGTACAATTATCCAAACAATGGTGCCAGAGCGGCTAGCTGAACACGTTCTTTCTATTGTCATAACTTAAGGAATGATTGTTAGAGTGTACCACTTTGAAGGGTCCCACCCAAGCTGCCTGCAGCTTGTTGTGTCTGACAGGAATGAGAACCATAACCTGCTGCCCTACAGCATACTGTCTAGCTTGAGCATTAAAGTCATACTAGACCTTTTTCTGCTGTTGGGCTTCTTCCAGGTTCTCATGGGCCAAGCCCATGAGTTCCCTGGCCCTCATCCTGAAGTTTAGGACATATGCCACAACAGACTCCTTATGGGATTCACACTCACTCTCCCACTCATCATGAATCAAATCTAAAGCTCCCACTCACCCTATGCCCATACAGTAACTCAAAGGATGAAAAACCTGTGGATTCCTGGAGCACCTTTCTGTAAGCAAACAACAGATAGGGGAAATATTTCACTCCTTCTTAAACTGGTCTGCAAATACCCATAGCATAGTCTTTAGTGTAGAGTTTAATCTATTCACCAGACCATTAGTCTGGATATGGTAGGGGTGGTCTTTATGTGTTTCAGCCCACAGTGCTTTCACAGACAAGCCAGCATGTCTGACATGAAATTGGCACCTCTATAAGTCAGTATTTATTTTGGGAACCCTACCCTGCTTAAAATCTCTAACAAAGCACCTGCCTCCTTTTCTGCCTCAAAGGAGAATAAGGCCACCACTTCAGGGTATTTGTTAGCATAATCTACTACCGCTAAGTTATATTTTTTCCCTGTGGAACTTGGGGTACATAGAGGCCACACAGTATCCATAGTTACCATCTAAAATAGCTCCTCAATCACAGGCAAATGCATCAAGGGAGCCCTGACCTTGTCTCCTGCCTTGCCTACTTTTTGGCACTGCTCACAGGTGCTGCAGTACCCTATTACATCCCTGGAAATCCCAGGCCAATAAATGTTCTGCATAATATGTCTCTTGGTATGCTTTATGCCCATATAACCTGCAAAGGGAATGCCATGGCCTATGGCTAGAAGTGCCAGATGGTAGGCTCTGGGCACTACCAACTGCTGTATCCTCTCACCCTCTAGCATTCCCTCAGGAGTCCACTCTCTACACAGTAACACTTTGTTCCAGTATACAGATTCCTCCTTTCCTTCAGAATCAGGTGCCTCACTAGCTATCTCCCTAAGGCCTTGTAAAGTAGGGTCTGAGAGTTGAGTCTGTTTCAACTATCTTTGTAACCCTTCCCAGCTCCCCTTCCACAGGATGTCTGGTATCCTCTGAAAACAGTGCCGCACTAACAGCCTCTGTACTACTACTCACCTCTGCCCTTGCAGTTCCTCTGTCCAAGGAAATATCAGTACCCACAAGAAGCTGTGGCTCACCATTAGTCTAACTGCTAAAGGATAGCTCCCTCTCTGAAGTAACCACCTTAAAAGTCCTGACTTCAAGTGTTCAGACTGTCTGGTTCCCCCCAGGCTATCGGACCCACATACTTGTCTCCAAGCCTGACTTCATGTCACTGCATGCACACAAGGTACTGCATTATCAAAGTCATTCACTATGAATGGATATCCTCAAACACATCTACTTGCTTGCTTCCTTTTCTACCCTCCCTGTCAAGGTGAACCCTAGCCAAAGGTATTTGGAATGGGGTCCCTCTTAAAGCTCTGACTGGAGTAGACTGCCCAAGCAAGTAGTGCTCCTTTTTAACCATTGCAGGCTTTACAATGGTTAGGGTCAGAGTCTGTGCTTCTCTTAGCAGTGGCCTGGTTATAAAGTAATTTAATTTCAGCTGTTTTTCCTGAAGTTAGCCTTCTGTATTCCAGTTTCAACATAGGACTGGCAAGACCAGTCAGGAGGAGAAGGTTACCACACACACTATAGACCCAGTCTCACATAGTACCATCACAACCTCAAATCATACACATAAACACACAAAGACATACTCGGCGGCTCTGATCAAAAATCTACCAAAACAGCAGAGGCCACCAAAGCAGACACCCAAACAACCACCACCTCAGAACACAACACCTGCAACACATAGACCTCACAGTCAGAGTGTCAAACAGTCACAGCCCTTAAGGCCAAACACAATGCCAGACACACTAGTCATTGGTGACTCCATAGTCAGACACACTGACGTCCCGCTCACCAGACTGAGTAAGGAGAAGGTCACAGTAAGCTGCCTGTCGGGTGCTAGAATCCGCCACATAACGCAAGCACTCAGGTCTCTCAACAGCAGGTACAAATCACTCAGTCATTGTCCACGCTGGTGTAAATGACCTGAGACGTACCTCCTTGGACTACATGAAAGAGACATTGAGGAGCTCTCTGATTATGTAGCCCAGGCAGGTATGACCCTGACCTTGAGCAGTATCCCACCTTCACCAAGAATGATGCCACAATACAGAGATAAGATGATCAGCTTTAACAATTGGCTTAAACTCTGGTGTCATTCAAAGGGGATCCAATGTCTGTCTGCCTGGGATGACATGCTGGACAAGCCACGCTGCAAGGACGGCTTGCACCTGTCACCCTGGGATTCGGATATTGGCAAAGGCTCTTGCCACCCCATAGTGCCTTTTTAGGCAAGGCTCAAATTCTAAACCTACCACCCTAGAACACAAAAAGGAAAAACTAAGGGTAATGCTGCTCAATGCCAGAAGTCTAAATCTCAAAATGCACTTGCGAGGCCCTTCTCAGTATGGAGAACATCGATGTCTGTGCAGTGACAGAAACCTGGTTCAAGGCTCCTGAGAGCACCCCAGCACTATCAGGTTTTACCTCTTATCATGCGTTCCGCCCCAAAATCCGGACAATACCAAGAAAGGAGGGGGTATCCATATTCATCAAAGACACCCACACCTCAAGACTGGTGGCATACGATGCATCGGAGACCATCCAGGTGCAATTAACCATAGGCAAGACTGCTCTGCAAATTGTAGCATGTTACAGGCCACCCTCACAAACTCAGGAACCTCACATGGCCTTCCTGAAAACACTAGAGGGGATAAATGTATCACCAAACACCATCATACTAGGTGACTTCAATTACCCTAATATAGACTGGGAACACTACTCAAGCCCAAACACCCTAGCCCAAAAGTTCCTGGAATTCATAAACTCAAATGCCATGGAACAACTAGTCACCATCCCCACAAGAGGAGAAAACATACTTGATCTCATCATCACGAACATGGGAGCACAATGTTCAACACCGAAGTATACCCCTCACTGGTGAGATCAGATCACAAACTAATCTCGCTGGAGGTCCTCATCCCACCCCCACCTGAAATAAAAAGACCACAGTAAAGAACTTCTCAAAGCCGACTTCACACTTCTAAAGACTAGTGTGGTCTCCTTTAAGGCCCCGAGCCGGCGGAAAACAGTACTCAAGCTGAATCACTTACAAATGTCTTCTACCAGCACCTGCAGGACTGCATGGATAAGGCAATCCCAAGCAAAACAAAGACTCTTTGTACCAAAGGCAAGCGTCCAGTCTGGTGGACCCCAACCATAAACAAACTCTACAACAAAAGGAGGAAGCTACTACAAGATACAGCAAAATCCTTAAAAGGTAAGACACCCTTGATCACTATAAGTAAAAAACTAAGAGCTCTCATAAAATCATCCAAAGCAAATTTTGAGAGAAAATAGCTAAAGACTCAAAAGACAATCATAAGGCCTTCTTTAGCTATGTTAGAAACCTGGGAGGAACCTCCCAGATATGCTCAGAACTAGTTCAAAATGATGTGAAGATTACTGATCCTACAGACATTGCCAACATACTGGCTGACAGGTTCAGTGCAAACTTCTCCCCTCCCCAAAAGGAGAGATATCTATACCAAGCGATTGCAGCCCCCAAACATCTCCAACGCCCAAGTGAGAACTGCTCTCTCCAAAGCAAAAACACAGCATCCATGGGACCTGATGGTGTCCCCGGCTGTGTGCTCCACGAACTCAACGAGGAATTAAACCCACAGCTAGGACAGCTGTTTAATCATAGTCTTACCTCTGGATACGCATCCAGGAGTGGCGCACTGCAACTGTGGTCCCACTTCACAAAGGCGGTGCCTCCACCGACCCTGGAAATTACCGCCCATTAGCTTGACAAGCCTTATCTGCAAAGCCATGGAGAGGATCATAATGGACCTCATAAATAAAGACATAGGAATTTGCAGACTTTGGATCCATCCCAGTTTGGCTTTGTCAAAGGCAGATCATGCCTTCTAAACTTGGTTGACTTTTTCAAACAGTCACCAAAGCCATTGATGAGGGAAAGGCAGTCCATACAGCCTACCTCGATCTGGCGAAGGCCTTCGATACAATACCCCACTGGGTATCATTGAAAAACTCATCAGCTTAAATGTTAACCCATACATCACAAGATGGGTTGCAAACTGGCTGAGTGACAGAACCCACAGGGTCAGAGTTGCTGGCGCCATGTCAGACTCAAAGCCTGTCACAAGTGGTGTACCACAGGGCTCAGTCCTGGGCCCACTCTTGTTTGGCATCTACTTTTCCAAGTACAAGCAAACACAGGAGGGTTATGGCTGACAAAGTTTGCAGATGACTGCAAACTGGGCCATAGTGAAAACACATCTGACACAGATATCCTTCAGAAGGGTCTCACAGAAACGGATAACTGGTGCCAGAGCCATGGCCTAAAGTTAAATGCCAAAAATGCATAGTCATACCCTTCGAAAAACAAGGTTACCCTAGCTACCAAATAGGTGGCAATCCACTGAGCATAGAAGAAGTTATCAGGGACCTGGGGACCCAGGTTGATAGTAGTCTGTCATTCGACACCCATGTAGCTAAAGTAGTTAGGAAGACCTTCTACATTGCCCACCTTATCATGAAGGGATTCTCATCTAGATCAAGGGAGGTCATAGTCTCCCTATACTCATCACTCATCAGACCAATGATTGAGTACAATGCCCCATCTCGAATGTATCTGACCCGACACTTGCAGCAGCTGGAGAGGCCACAAAAGTTCCTCACCAAAAGGATAAAGGGTCTCAAACATCTGTCCTATGCTGCCCGACTGAAAGAACTCCAGCTCTATTCAGTCGCCACCGCTTGCTCAGAGGTGACCTTTGCCTAACATACAAGGCCATGTCAAACCCAGATTTGATGAATATGCTTCACCTCAAAAATCTAGATCCGGCCAGAGCCACAAGGCGGAGACTTAAACCGACACGGCTATTAATAGGACGCTGGAGGGATAGATTCATCACCCAAAGACTCCCTATGCTGTGGAATAAAATCCCGGTATATGTGAGGCAGAGCACCTCGCTGGCCTTGTTCAAGAGAAATCTTGACCAATGGATGGGAGATCGCAGATATACCCCAGGGATTACCTCAGTGTCACTGCTCAACAGAGGCACAGCAAAATAATGGGTATAGTTCCCCATACTAAAGGGGTGGCGTAAGCCACAAAACTATGGGCTAGGCTTGTAAATGCCCTCGGGCAGATAGCCTAGTATGAACCTATGAACCTATGAACTATCTAAACAGTTACAATATTGCAGGTACATTTCTGTTCTATTCCAGTAGGGCATGCTGGGTTAAATTTTATGCACTTTGCAAAAACTTTTTCAACACACAGTTCTGTACCGACAGTTTGATATATACCTGACATACAATTCTAATGCATTTGTAGCAAAAGTATCTTATATGAATCATGTTGATATTCACAAATGACATAATTATTTACAAAATTCCAGATAGCTGGGCTGGCAGTATCTCCTTTCGTGACATCTTCTATCTCTTTTGGCTGGGATCTGTCCAAGTGGTAAAGACTGAAATAGTTCATTTGGCATACTGTGTATAGATGTGGATATAAATAAATACATGAAAGGGCTGAAAAAGGCCAACACATTGCAAGAAAGAGTGGATATGATACACATATTAAAAAGAACATTAAGAATACATAATGCTGAAAAGAGGAAATAGAAATGTTTAAAATATTGTAGGGAGAAAACTGAAAGTCGAAAAGAAAGAAATATAAGGAAAAGATCAGATAGAAAATAAAAATTGGAGGAAAAAAAGGGTGACTGCAAAAAAAAATAGAAAGTGATACAAAGATGACAAATAAATAAGCAAGGTGAAAAGCTGAAGATAAGAAGATTAATGGAAAATGTTGTCATCACAAATCCTGTAAAAAGCTTAAGGCAGTACTTATTAAATATTTAGTTATTTATGCATTTATTTATTTCTGTTTATTAACCAGGATACTCCAACTAACCAAAATGCACCATTCAGCAGAGTCCAGAAGAACAAAGTTCCACAATAAAAGTACAGATGTTAATTTTTTTACTTTAAGCAAAACAACCAGACTCTACAGATCTGTTGTATACAACACTATAAATATGCAGATCAATATGTGAGCAAGTGAATTAACATACATAGTACTCAGAAAAAATCTTATGCAGAGAACATTACATGTTTGCCAGGCATACAGTTTTAAGATTTAGCTACTCAGCATTTAAGTGGAGAAATTATGATGAGAAGAGGAAATGTAAGATGGGATAGTATTGGATAACAGAATATGAGCAAGTATAATGTTAATTTGAGAGACAATAGGAAAGCTAAGTAAGACGAACTATAGCATAAATCATTAGTTGAGGAATTTACATGAGAAGGTACATTTTAGGAAGGTGTTTCCTTAGTTTTAGTCTCCCATTATGAACTGAGCAAAGTAGCTAGGTAGTCATTAGGTAGGTTTTCAACTTTAGTTAAAAGAGTTTTGTATTGGTTTCAGCTCTATGTTCAAGGGGAATGGAGTTCCATAACTTGTCTGGGTAAACTATATATGGTGAGTTCCTGCAGGGATTTTTTGATTTAGTGATACAGATTTGATTTAGGTGTTAACATTTCAGATCTGACTTCTCTTCTAGAACCATGTTTGGTAATGGTACTCATAGCAAGACTTTTTTTGGGTTATACTATACAGGGTGTAATGAGAAGATTTCAGTTGGGTATAAGTCAGGAAGGAATTCCAGATATTGTAATTGTTCGGGAGTTAAACACTGATGGAATTTATGAGGAAGATTGGCAGCAAATTTAGGAATTTTTTTGAAGCATCTCTCAAGTTTGTTTAGGAAAGTCTTTTGAAGATCTGTAATTATAGGAAAGGCATAAAGTACTGCTGGTAATACAGGAGATTGAACTGTCTGTAGTTGGGACAGAACTTTTAGCTAAGATCCGATTCTGTAAAGCAGTTCTAGCTTTTGGTTGGTTTTGGCCATAACTGATTTCCTATGGAAATGGCTTTTTTAAGTAAGATTAATGAAATTGAATTTAACAAAGACTTCAACTTTTTAACAGTGGATGTCGTTGATTTATATACATCGATACCACATGATATAGGCCTTGAATGGGTCAACATTTATTTGGTAAAAAAAGGAGCTGTACCCTCAGAAGTATATTTAGTAACATCTTTATTAGATATTATTTTGACTAATAATTTTTTCTTATTTAACAATGAGTTCTATTTACAAAAATGTGGAGTTGCAATGGGGTCCCCAGTAGGTGCAAGTTTCGCAAATATTGTAATGGCTTATTGGGAGGAGAATTACATAATAAAGTCTGTTTACTTTTCTAACTATGTTAAGTATTACACACGGTTCCTAGATGATATTTTTATCTGTTTTGAGGGTAACGAGATTTTAGCCTCGGACTTGGTTAATTTCTTCAACAATTCTACCAGCTTCTTGAAATTTACATTCAACTTCCAGACGAACGCTATAAATTATCTGAATGTTTGGTTATTTAAGGATTATGATAAAAAACGGTTTCTTGCCAAGATTTTTAGGAAAGAAACCTATAGCAATTCATTCCTTCATTTTACTAGTTTACATCCCCATTTTCAGAAAAAAGCAATCGTGAAGGGCCAGGCTATAAGAGCAGCCAGGATGATATCTAGACATGAAGATTTTATTGAAGAATGTAAATTAGAAATAGAAACTGCTCACAGGTGCTGCAGTACCCTATTACATCCTGGAAATCCCAGGCCAATAAATGTTCTGCATAATATGTCTCTTGGTATGCTTTATGCCCATATAACCTGCAAAGGGAATGCCATGGCCTATGGCTAGAAGTGCCAGATGGTAGGCTCTGGGCACTACCAACTGCTGTATCCTCTCACCCTCTAGCATTCCCTCAGGAGTCCACTCTCTACACAGTAACACTTTGTTCCAGTATACAGATTCCTCCTTTCCTTCAGAATCAGGTGCCTCACTAGCTATCTCCCTAAGGCCTTGTAATGTAGGGTCTGAGAGTTGAGTCTGTCTCAACTATCTTTGTAACCCTTCCCAGCTCCCCTTCCACAGGATGTCTGGTATCCTCTGAAAACAGTGCGGCACTAACAGCCTCTGTACTACTACTCACCTCTGCCCTTAAAGTTCCTCTGTCCAAGGAAATATCAGTACCCACAAGAAGCTGTGGCTCACCATTAGTCTAACTGCTAAAGGATAGCTCCCTCTCTGCAGTAACCACCTTAAAAGTCCTGACTTCAAGTGTTCTGACTGTCTGGTTCCCCCCAGGCTATCGGACCCACATACTTGTCTCCAAGCCTGACTTCATGTCACTGCATGCACACAAGGTACTGCATTATCAAAGTCATTCACTATGAATGGATATCCTCAAACACATCTACTTGCTTGCTTCCTTTTCTACCCTCCCTGTCAAGGTGAACCCTAGCCAAAGGTATTTGGAATGGGGTCCCTCCTAAAGCTCTGACTGGAGTAGACTGCCCAAGCAAGTAGTGCTCCTTTTTAACCATTGCAGGCTTCACAATGGTTAGGGTCAGAGTCTGTGCTTCTCTTAGCAGTGGCCTGGTTATAAAGTAATTTCATTTCAGCTGTTTTTCCTGAAGTTAGCCTTCTGTATTCCAGTTTCTACTGTTAAAATATATACATCTAAACAGTTACAATATTGCAGGTACATTTCTGTTCTATTCCAGTAGGGCATGCTGGGTTAAATTTTATGCACTTTGCAAAAACTTTTCAACACACAGTTCTGTACCGACAGTTTGATATATACCTGACATACAATTCTAATGCATTTGTAGCAAAAGAATCTTATATGAATCATGTTGGTATTCACAAATGACATAATTATTTACAAAATTCCAGATAGCTGGGCTGGCAGTATCTTCTTTCGTGACATCTTCTATCTCTTTTGGCTGGGATCTGTCCAAGTGGTAAAGACTGAAATAGTTCATTTGGCATACTGTGTATAGATGTGGATATAAATAAATACATGAAAGGGCTGAAAAAGGCCAACACATTGCAAGAAAGAGTGGATATGATACACGTATTAAAAAGAACATTAAGAATACATAATGCTGAAAAGAGGAAATAGAATTTTTTTAAATATTGTAGGGAGAAAACTGAAAGTCGAAAAGAAAGAAATATAAGGAAAAGATCAGATAGAAAATAAAAATTGGAGGAAAAAAAGGGTGACTGCAAAAAAAAAAATAGAAAGTGATACAAAGATGACAAATAAATAAGCAAGGTGAAAATCTGAAGATAAGAAGATTAATGGAAAATGTTGTCATCACAAATCCTGTAAAAAGCTTAAGGCAGTACTTATTAAATATTTAGTTATTTATGCATTTATTTATTTCTGTTTATTAACCAGGATACTCCAACTAACCAAAAATAAACCATTCAGCAGAGTCCAGAAGAACAAAGTTCCACAATAAAAGTACAGATGTTAATTTTTTTACTTTAAGCAAAACAACCAGACTCTACAGATCTGTTGTATACAACACTATAAATATGCAGATCAATATGTGAGCAAATGAATTAACATACATAGTACTCAGAAAAAATCTTATGCAGAGAACATTACATGTTTGCCAGGCATACAGTTTTAAGATTTAGCTACTCAGCATTTAAGTGGAGAAGATTTAGCTACTCAGCATTTAAGTGGAGAAATTGTGATGAGAAGAGGAAATGTAAGATGGGATAGTATTGGATAACAGAATATGAGCAAGTATAATGTTAATTTGAGAGACAATAGGAAAGCTAAGTAAGATGAACTATAGCATAAATCATTAGTTGAGGAATTTACATGAGAATGTACATTTTAGGAAGGTGTTTCCTTAGTTTTAATCTCCCATTATGAACTGAGCAAAGTAGCTAGGTAGTCATTAGGTAGGTTTTCAACTTTAGTTAAAAGAGTTTTGTATTGGTTTCAGCTCTATGTTCAAGGGGAATGGAGTTCCATAACTTGTCTGGGTAAACTATATATGGTGAGTTCCTGCAGGGACTTTTTGATTTAGTGATACAGATTTGATTTAGGTGTTAACATCTCAGATCTGACTTCTCTTCTAGAACCATGTTTGGTAATGGTACTCATAGCAAGACTTTTTTTGGGTTATACTATACAGGGTGTAATGAGAAGATTTCAGTTGGGTATAAGCCAGGAAGGAATTCCAGATATTGTAATTGTTCGGGAGTTAAACACTGATGGAATTTATGAGGAAAATTGGCAGCAAATTTAGGAATTTTTTTGAAGCATCTCTCAGGTTTGTTTAGGAAAGTCTTTTGAAGATCTGTAAGAATAGGAAAGGCATAAAGTACTGCTGGTAATACAGGAGATTGAACTGTCTATAGTTGGGACAGAACTTTTAGCTAAGATCCGATTCTGTAAAGCAGTTCTTGCTTTTGGTTGGTTTTGGCCATAACTGATTTCCTATGGAGTTAAGTGACATGTATCAATATATTAAATAACTTAAACTCCAGAAATGACTGCAGAAAGGAAACACCAAAGTCCATTATTTACGCGTTTTGTCCACTTTTAATCAGCATGAACTTCATCAGAAATGCTATTCCAACGTTTAAAAGCATTTAAATACGATTTCAAATAATCACGTGACCAAAATCAATTTTGATAGTAAACCATATATGTATATATATATATATATATATATATATATATATATATATATATATATATATACATATATATATATATATATATATATATATATATATATATGGGTTCCCTTCAGATCACTGAATGGCATAATGTCGAATCACAACTGGCTGAGATGAAAACATTGTTTCTACACAACATCGAACTGTTTGCATGGAGATCGCCATTGGGAAAAATTCCCATTCACTTCAATGTAAGTGTGATTTCAGAGTTGGTACTGTATATTTAAGTAGCAGGGGGTGTGTGGGGGTGCAAAAAAGTTTTTTTTTTATTTCGAGTTAGATGTTGCAAATAAACAATATTTTCGTCCCGGCCATATACGTGTCAACGTTATGGCCATTCAACTATCTGAAGTAGACCCATGTATGTATGTATGTATGTGTATGTGTATATACATATATAATATACATATAGGTTTACTATCATAATGTTAAATGGCAAATGTATTTTATTCATAACATCGACTTTATTTGTCAAATTTGGTAATATCGATAAGGTGGGATGTCGAAAATGGAAATTGTGATGGTTGATATTTGCAATAATTTGGAATTACCATAAAGCAGTGAAAGTGTAACCAATGACTCCTCACTTCAGATACACTTATTCTACATCTGTGCCCATGTCTGTAAGCTTTATGTTAGATGTTCGAGTATGCGGACACTCAAATATCAAACAAAGACACACACAAACACAAAAATCCACATTGGATTACATTTCTGCAGGGGGGCAAACTCCCCTGCACCCCCATCCCCCCTGCAAATTATATATAGCATTTCCGAGATCACACTACAGCGAGGGAAAGGGTAAATTTCCCAATCCTCACTGTTCCAAGATCTGCATTCATAACGTCGACTTCAAATTAGCGAATGGAGATTTACTTTTGTTAACATGAGGTTAGAATATTTCAGGTTAGCATTATGAAATGTTTAAACAACGCATTCGACCAAACCATGTTTGATTAACTGCCATTCCACATTACGATAGTAAACTATATATATATATATATATATATATATATATATATATATATATATATATATTCATTCATTAATTTGCAAATTTGTCACTCTGCAGTGTTTCAAAGTTATACAATCAAACCCACCAAGAAATGCTAACATACGTTATGCAGGGAAACACATGCTTTGAAACTCTATGTCACTTTTGCAAAGCTAGGAAACGAGAACTAACACGAGTTCTGCGCAGGCCTGCTGATGAAACAAAGGCCTAGCTAACTTAACACCAACAAGTCTTGTTCCATTGCAAAGGCAAATAATCTTACTAATGTGGTATGTCTTAGCTATTCTGAAATGTTTGGCAAACATTGTCATTAAGTACTGTGTTGCTACCTTGTAAGCATTGCCTACAGAGATAATATGGAAAAACCCTGACAATGTGGTTATGTTTTTTACAGCATTATCTTGGATGACCTTTGTTATCTATCTTATTTAGTGCTACATGTGTTATGGCACTCTCTGACCATTAGACACATTATCTATATGGAGAGTTTCTATTCCTTTTTCATTGACAGGTGGGTAGACAGGCAAGAGTAGGATTTGTCTACATAATGTAGTACCGATGTTGATTTTAGATGTACATGTGCTGTAAGTATTCTTCTAAATTGCTATATTGAAGGAAGATATATAACAACTGAATCCAAAGCCCCACTTTATACAAAATGTCTAAGAAGAAGATAAGGCTACTTGCAATACCTACAGTTATTATATTTTGTATGCTAAGGCAACCGGAAATCTCAGAACATTGTCACTCAAGAGGTCATAATGTAAAATGTTCTCACATTTAACTGAGGTTACAAAGTGGAACCATATAGCCTGAGGTTAAAGTTTTCAAAAAGAATGTTCTAAAAGTTTTCAAGTTAATAATCTTTATATTTCTAGTCTCCCACCAGACACAAGTGCAATCAGCAATTACATTCTGTGTGCTGAGCACACTCAAGCAAATCTGCAGTCTGCAGCTACCACTCCACCCATACAGTACAAGAAGGAATCAGTACTGCAAACTAAACAAGGATATACATTTTGAGCCTCAAGAGCAGGGTCAGTCCACCCAGGCATTCTACTTGTATGTTTTATGAGAGTGAAGTAATTACATTAGCAGTATTTCTTAGTGGTTCTCAGCGTGCTAATAAAACTTGACTGTTGTAGCCTTGTGTCCTCCCCCCCCCCACCAGCTAGTACAGTAATCCGAACTGTCCAATAGACAGTATACATTTAATTCAGATCCCTGCGACTAAATTAACGATCAAGCAGCCCTCTCGGTGCTTTCTGCCTTAGTTTGTATCACTTGGAGGCCCACCTGTTTATTTGCATCTCTATACATTCCCCTTCATTGCTAATGTATTTCCCTACTCTAATCTCTGCACAAACTTGTTACTAATTAGTAAGTCAATGTGAAGACACACTCCCAACCTTAATAAACTTTGCTGTCTCTTCTCTCCTTCACTACAGGTAGTTTGAATTATTACTTACCCCCCTCTGAGGCCTTCACTGATTTCCACTGATTGCCTCTCTGGTTTCTTTGCATTCCACCTGGTTTACACCCCTTGTGCTATCTCCCTCCCCCAATACTAAGTCTATATTAGAAACCTGCTGAGCATGGAGCCATCTTTACATTTATAGTCTACCACCAGGACACAAGTGCTCTTCAGCAATTACATTCTGCTTGCTGGTAAGCCATTAGACCTCAGGAATTTGTTTAAAGTGTTCAGATTTGTAAAGTAATACTTACTTTTTTCTCTTGTCTTGGTGGGCTCTGCCCTGCTCCGTTCGCCCTCGCTGATGCTCGGGCACTCTCCGCTTCCCTGCCCTGCCCCCTATCTCTACATTTATAGTAATCACAGCCATACCCACAGCTCACCTCACATCACCTCCACCAATCACAGCTCCTCAAGTCATATCACATTATACCACACCAACTTGCTCCACACAAAATACTCCCAATCACTCTCATTCCCACTAGGCATTTTTACATCACCCACACTACTTCCCCAGCCACATATAGTGCAACTCTATAATTTTTATTCAGACCCCCCACCTAGAACCAAGTTAAACTTTATAACCATGACTATCAAACAACTAAGTCTAGTCTGTCTTCTCATAATTCTTTACAACACCACAAGTTATCACTCTAGCAATATCGCTAAACTTAGTAGCACAACACTACATTATGCACTCTCGTATACAGACACCACACGTTATAATAATATCTGCCCACAACTGTTCAAGAACTACATAATGGACCAATTCAGAACTAAACACATATGCTCTCATTCCTACTCCAAAAAAACACAATACTTTCTCACATTCCTCACCAAACTCCAACATCTGTATCACCATTTTAACACCAGGATCACCATAAGGGGGGATATCCACCCCAACCCAGGCCCAAATCCATCCCGTCCAACACAAACTGCTCCAACACAAATGTCAGAACATAACACCCCCACTATCTTCATCCCTGGGCAAATCAACAATAGCAGCAAATCCAACCATCTTTCAATGCTAAATATTAATGTTAGAAGTATCAAAAATAAAATTCCTGAACCCCAAGCCACAATAGCACATTACTCCCCAGACATAGTTGCTTTAACAGAAACCTGGCTATATAAAAACATAGCTAACTCAGAAGTTCTCCCTACCGGCTACAATATCATTAGACAAGACAGACCACTTCGTAAAGGGGTGGAACTGCCTTACTTTAAAAGTCCAACTTAACTGTATGTCAATTACCAAACTCCTACTCCTCCCCCAATAATTGGGACATACTTATCTCACAACTTCAACTTCACCCTAAAAAGGTCATCACCACAATTGTGATCTATATTCCACCTGGAAATACACCTGTTAGCCTTGAAGACTTGTTATCCTGGTGTTCTTCCACATACTCACAAGAAACCCTTATTCTGGGAGACTTCAACATAGATTGGTTCACCTGTATTACCAGAACCACCAAGTAATCTAATAAATCTCCATGGCTACCAGCAGCTAGTCCAAATTCCAACTAGATGTGATAAAAAATCTAAAAGGGAATCCATCCTTGACTGGGTCCTAACTAACAACCCCACATTGTACCCTCACACAGGCAGTCTCCCAGACAACTTAAGTGACCACAACATAATATACGTTATATGTAGCAGAACAAGCATATGCAAAACCACTAACTATATATCCACTAGAAACACAAAAAATCATCTCCTGAAGTCCTCAACACTTTACTCTGTAACTGTGACTTGACCCCCCCCCCCCCAAAAAAAAAAACCCTCCCACTTGTCCAGGCTGTAGCATATTTCAACAAAACATTTTTACAACACCTAGACACTGTTGTTCCATTACGCAAAATCAAGGTTAGAACCTCTACAAACACCTGGCTCAGTAAAGAAACCAAACAAATCCTCAAATCCAGAGACACTGCCTGGCTTTACTATAAAAAAAAACAAAGAAACACAAAGCCTAACCGAGTACCAAGAACTGGGCAACCATGCAAAAAAATGCATTGGGCTGGAAAAAAAATCCTACTACACAATATTACAAACTAAATACCAACACAACCCCCCAAAATTTTGGAAAAATGTAAACCAGCTACTAAAATCCATCCAAAAGGCTACCCCCAAACCAACCACCCCTGACACTAAAGTTCCCATCGAAACACAATTCAACTCCTACTTTGTGAACTCAATTCTGTCCTTAGTATCACAGGACAGTTCCTTCCTCACTACCCCCCCAACACAAATAACACTAATACAAGCTTTACCATCAAAACAGTTTTGACCACTTAAATCAAAAGCATGCTCTCCAAACTAAAAACCTCATCAACTGCAGCCAACCTACTCCCCAGCTATTTCTTGAAACTCACAGCAGATGCTATTGCTATCCCAGTCTCCACTCTCATAAATAGATCAATTGTTGAAAACTATGTGCCCAAACTCTGGAAAATGTCCTATGTTACACCCATACATACAGGCGGAACCTCCACTGAACTTAATAACTACAGACCCATTGCTTTATTCTCCCCCCTGGCCAAAATCCTAGAAAAATGCATCCATACCCAGATGCTAAACTATCTCCTAAACAGCAACATCCTGTCACCTACTCAGCATGGTTTCAGACCTGCCCATAGTACCACTACAGCCCTCCTCTGCTTCACAGACACAGTAAACCTTCTCAAAAATGAAGGCCTACAGGTGTCAACTCTTTTTTTTTTGGATATGTCCAAAGTATTTGACACAGTCTCACACCAAATCCTGCTAAACAAACTAAACCAATATCACCTATCAAATTCCACTCTTACCTGGTTCCAAAGCTACTTAACTGACAGGTACCAAGCTGTGAAATGGGAAAATTCTCTCTCCTCAGCTGCCCATAACTATAGGAGTCCCACAGGGTTCTGTCTTAGGACCACTACTATTCACAGTCTTCACAAATGACCTCCATACCTCCACACAGCATGCATCTATCATTCAGTATGCAGATGACACTACCTTAATCTGTGCTGCACAAAGCATTCTCACCCTCCTGCAAACAACTCAACTAGCATTCTCTGATGTTGAAAACTACCTTACCAAAGCCCAACTTATCCTCAATCCAAAGAAAACTCAGCTTATGATTATAACCAGTTCTAACAAAAACACTGATAACAGTCAATTCACTATCTACTCCACAAATGCTACTTCAATTGCTTCAGTGGCACAGGCTAAGCTATTGGGAATAACCATAGACTCCCACCTAAAATTTGATAGTCATCTCAACTTAACTATTAAAAAAGTACATGCCAAACTAGGATCACTCTACCGTATCAAACCATTTCTTACCAACAACACAAGATCAGCTCGCTCCCACCTTCTATCCACCCTACTCTATGCATATCCCATTCTGACTAATCTCACCAAAACTGAACTAAGCAAAATGGAAGCCTGCTATAACAGAACTGCCCACTTTGCTGCAAATTGCTCATATAGAACTCATCACTGTACTGCTTTGAGACAGCGCCACTGGGTTGAACTGCCCAACCTCCTAACCTACAATCAGCTTTGCCTCTGTCATTCGATTTATTGCCTCCTCAATAAGTGTACTGCCCTCAAAAATCTAGTACAACATCACTCAGCCAAAAGGCCTCTTATATCATCAAGCAAACAACTACTAGAAGCCACCAACAGCTACAATAGCTTTGGAGATGCGCTATATAGTAGTTCAGTAGCTAAAAAATGGAACTCTGTCCCCACTAGCATTCAAAACACATCATCTAAAGCCTCCTTTAAAGACCTCATCAGGCAACATCTCAAGCAAAGTTGGCAGTGCCATGATTGCTCGCCAGGCTAGTGAAAGAGGATAAGGTATACATACTAAATCTAGAGTACTTAATAATAGTTTTCAATCTTACTCACAAACACTGGCTAATCTACAATGTATGTACTGTACCTGTGTACTATGCATGTATTCTACCTATGTTCCAAATTTCAGCTGTACACCACAAATCTATTAATTACCTTTATTTTTAAATTAATATTTTTTTGTTTGTTCTCTCCACTGTAACTGTTGATGTGCCGTATACCACTGCAAAAACATGTCTTTTGTAATTTATGTGTATACTGATCATGTCTAAATAACTAAATGTATCTGTATTTTTTCTTTGTGGAGCTTTTCTCCCCAGGCCTCTGCTGAAAAAGGGCCTTTTCGGCTCAGTCAGACACCCCCAGTTAACAAATGTAAAATAAAAAATAAAAAAATAAAGAAATAAATAATTTACCTTAGGAAAGTGGGGTTTATTTATTCATTTATCTGTTAAGTAGCTGGGAAAATGTACAGAGCAAAGATGATTTTTAGCCTTCTTTGGAATTTAGTGCAAGAAATGAATATATATGCACAACATATGTAGTCAGTATAAAATGATTAAGCGAATCTAAATAAATATGCATAAGCAGATGGATACTCAGTCAGCATTTAAGTCAAAGTTACTATTTCACTGATATCATCGTTGTTCTTCTTGACAACTATGTCAGTGTGTTTAATATCATAAAGGAAGTCAGACCTACATTTCAGAATAGCTAATGTAAAGCAGGATAGGGCATTAGATGCTTTCATGCAATAGGGCAGTGTATTTCACAATTTTAACCCAGATGTGAGAAAACATTTTTACCTATACAAACTTCAGTTTGAGGTGGCCGGCAGTGTAATTGATATTAAACAGAAAAAAAAGTGTGTGGTATAGTATGATACTCTGAAAAGTGATGAGAGAGTGTACAATATGTACAGTACTATAAAAAGGAAGTGTGCACTTTGTACTGTACTGTAAACAGGGAGTATACACAGTGTACAGTACTGTAAATGGGGAGTTTGCACTGTGTACAGTACTGTGAACTGAGTGTGTACAGTGTGCACTGTGTGCAGTACTGTAAATAGGAAGTGTGCACTCTGTACAGTACTGCAGATAGGAAGTGTGCACTGTGTACAGTACTGTAAATAGGGAATGTGCACTGTGTACAGTACTGTAAATAGGGAATGTACACTGTGTACAGTACTGCAAATAGGGTGTGTGCACTTTGTACTGTATTGTAAATAGGGAGTATGCACAGTGTACAGTACTGAAAATAGGGACTGTGCACTATGTACAGTACTGTATATAGGGAATGTGCACTGTGTACAGTACTGTAAATTGAGAGTGTGCCCTGTGTACAGTACTGTAAATAGGGAATGCACACTGTGTGCACTACTGTAAATAGGGAATTGTCACTGTGTGCAGTACTGTAAAAAGGAATGTACTCTGTGTGCAGTACTGCATATAGTGAGTGTGCATTATGAACAGTACTGTAAATAGGGAGTTTGCACTGTGTACAGTACTGTAAATAGGGAGTGTGCATGCTGTAAATTGGGAATGTGCATTGTGTGCAGTACTGTAAATAGGGAGGATGCACTATGTGCAGTACTGTAAATAGGGAGTGTGCACTCTGTACAGTAGTCTAAATAATGTGCAATATGTACAGTACTGTAAACAGGGAGTGTGCAGTGTGTGCACTACTGTAAATAGGGAGTATGCAGTATCTGGAGTACTGTAAATACTGAGTGTGCAATATGTACAGTACTGTAAATATAGAGTGTGCACTCTGTACAGCACTGTAAATAGGGAGTGTGCATTGTACTGTATATAGGGTGCATGCACTCTGTACAGTAGTATAAGTTGGGGATGTGCACTGTGTGCAGTACTGTAAATAGGGAGCATGTACTATGTGAACTACTGTAAATAAGGAGTGTGCACTTTGTACAGTACTGTAAATAGGGAGTGTTCAATATGTACAGTACTGTAAATAGTGTGCACTATGTGCAGTACTGTAAACAGGGAATGTGCACTCTGTGCAGCACTGTAAATAGGGAGTGTGCAATATGTACAGTACTGCAAAGAGAGAGTG
Organism: Protopterus annectens; assembly: GCF_019279795.1. NCBI lineage: Eukaryota > Metazoa > Chordata > Ceratodontiformes > Protopteridae > Protopterus > Protopterus annectens. Next base: position 1,288,327,575 of record NC_056743.1, on the reverse strand, counting down.
TGCACTATGTGCAGTAGTGTAAATAAGGAGTTTGCACTCTGTACAGTACTATAAATAGGGAGTGTGCAATATGTACAGCACTGTAAATAGGGAGTGTGCACATTGTTCAGTACTGAAAAGAGGAAGTGTACAATGTGTGCAGTACTGTAAATAGGGATTATGTACTGTGCACTGTACTCTAGACAGGGAGTGTGCACTCTGTGCAGTACTGTTAATATAGAGTATGCACAGTACTGT